>NW_022436960.1:5308382-5341187 GCF_009761245.1 Sapajus apella | reverse complement strand
TCTTTCTTTCTCCTTTCTTTCTTTTTCTCTCTCTCTCTTTCTTTCTCCTTCCTTCCTTTCTTTCTCTCTTTCTTTCTCTTTCTTTTTCTTCCTTTCTCCTTTTTTTCTTTTTTCTCTTTCCTTCCTTCTTTCTTTCTTTCCTTCCTTCTTTCTTTCTTTCTCCTTTCTTTCTTTCCTTTTTCTTCCTTTCTCCTTTCTTTTTTCTTTCCTTCCTTCCTTCTTTCTCTCTTTCTTTCTTTCTTTCTTTCTTTCTTTCTTTCTTTCTTTCTTTCTTTCTTTCTTTCTTTCTTTCTTCCTTCCTTCCTTCCTTCCTTCCTTCTTTCTTTCTCTCTTTTTTCTTTTCATTTTTGGTAATATCTTTGTTTTATTTCCAAAAAAGCAACAGCAACAGTCCTTAAAAGAAAAGTGAAAAAGAGACCAGGGCTGGGGTCACTGATCTGTCCCACGCTGTGAATGTCTGGGAAATAATAATTTGTGGCCTTGAAGTGTGACCTGGGCCACTCATTACTTAAGTGTCTTTTTAATGCTTTTCTTCTCTAATGTGAACTCAAAAAAAACACTATTTTTGTAAGTTATTGGGGTACAGGTGGTATTTGGTTACATGAGTAAGCTCTTTAGTAAAGTTTTGTGAGAACCTGATGCACCCATCACCCGAGCAGTATACCTTTTATCCCTCGCCCCCTCCAACTAACCCCCCCAAGTTCCAAAAGTCCATTGTACCATTCTTATGCTTTTGCATCCTCATAGATTTTTCCCTCATATCAGTGAGAACATATGATGTTTGGCTTTCTATTCCTGAGTTACTTGACTTAGAATAATAGTCTCTAATCTCACCCAGGTCATTGCAAATGATGTTAATTCATTGCTTTTCATGGCTGAGTAGTATTCCATCTTATGTATATACCAGAGATTTTTTTATATATTCATTGAGTGATGAGCATTTGGGCTTGCTCCACGATTTTGCTATTGTGAATTGTGCTGCTATAAACATGCATGAGCAAGTTTCTTTTTAGAATAATGATTTTTTTTCCTCTGGGTAGATACCCAATAGTGTGATTACTGTATCAAATGATATGCACCTTGCACTATTCCAAGATGGCTTCCGGAAAATACACTGGACCATTTTCCCACCTGTACCATGTGGGTTATTTACTAGGTACATCTACTTCACAGGTGTGTTGTAAATATGACATGGAATATGAGAGAAAGTGCTTGTCAACTGTAAAGCAGTTTCTGTTCTCTGACTTTCTCTCTCATCTTCTTGTTACTTCTCATTTCTTCACATTTCCAAATATGCATTAGACTAGAGTATTTCCCAGCCCATGGACACATCTGCTTTACTCCAGAAGGGCCTAAGTGGGCTGTGAATGAAACTGGGGTTCCAACAAAACAGATTTCATCTGCTAGCAGCCTCCTTGGTCCTTCAGCAAGCCCCAAACACAGATAGTAGATCTTTTACCTCTTCGTCATTAAGATAAAGACAATTAAAGATATAAAACCACAAAATAATACAAATAATAGGCTGTTTATCAAGAGATTTGGAATTGGACCAGTCTTGGACATACAGCATAACTGTATCAACTGTACCTGTTATGGTAGCAATATCTCTCTTACAGACTTAGAAGCCAGTTCCAATTGGTTTACAAAGAGGGTGGAGAGAGGAAAAATATAGTGTAGGGCCAGAGAAGTTATGCATCCACCAAAGACAGCTTTCCCATTTATTTCTTCTCACATCCATGCCATGTGGCTATCTGATGACACAACTAGTTATCTATGGTATCTTCCCCTCTCTGATGCCTTCCCATCAATATGGCAGGGCTGGGGCCTCAGCAGTTGGAGACAGACTACTTGCTCTGGGTGTACTATGTCTGTGACTCCATCTGGTCCCAGAGCTGCCCCTCTGTGGAATGTATTATTGAACACATAAGGCAAATTACTGCCAGGGGCTCCTGGTCACTCACAGACAATTCTCCAGCCCTTTAATGTGGCCTTTTCCATAGAAAGCAGTGATAAATAATGATTTAAAAGGGAAAGTCAAGAAACAGTAGCAAGAACATATCATTTAAAAACATGAAGAAGAAACAAATAAGTGAGATACACGTGGTTGGTTCGGAAAAGCTGGATTTGGAAGAGAACAGGATTAAGGTGGGAGATTTCACATTCTTTGACTCATTAAACTTCATACATAGACAATTTTGATAAGATTAAAACTTTATAAAATATTGCAATGTTTCTAGTCTATCTGTGAGCTAGGGATAATAAGAAATTTTGATAACTCTCCATCTTTAAGAAAAGCTGAAAAGAAATTTTTCTGTTACTACTTTGGTATAGCCTGTGTTTCTAAGTTGTTACCTATATTTTTTATTTCATCAAAATGCTCTATAATTAGAAAGAAAATAGGTAAGCGAGAGATGATAATCTAATATATACAGTAAAAGAATATTTACAAAATTACTAGATTACTAAGGTGCAAGAGCAATCTGACCATAATGTCATTTAAAATTTACATATTTTTAAATGTTTTCTTTAACACCTATTACTTTACCTAAAGTTTGCAGGGGGTTAGAGCTTGTTATTCACATCTCAGTGATAAAGATGCTGGGTTTACATACATTGGTTTCCCCATGATTTGATAGTCTCAATGAGGTGGAGCCCAATCTAGTATACAGGTAGTTTCTCTTTTCCCTCCTTTTGCAATGCTTTGTCTGGGATTCTGGATAAGCTAAGTTTTGCTACAATAAAAAATAGCCCCCACAGCTCCATGAATTAAATCAACAAGTATGTGTTTACGGCACCTGCTACATGTCCATCCTATATATCACTAGAGACTGTTTCATGTAGTAGTGGTCCTACCAGTCCAGATAGACTGAATCACTGTCATTTGGAATATTGCCAGGCATCACCCCAGGGTGAAAAAAGACCTCTGAAGCCTGTCGCCTGGATAACCTGCAAGTGTGCCCAAAACATCTGCTCAAACGCATTGAAAACCATGAGACTTCATGTGCCCACAAAGGAAAGAGAGCAATGTTTGGAGAAAAGGTCTAATGACTACCAAGCTTTTATGTTCATGGGTGATTGAAACCACTCCGCCTTAATAGTAAGACTGTTTTTCTCCACCGTTAGCTAGGATAAACTTTTTTTCATTGCCTGCACCTCATCACCCCTTTAATAGTAACAACTACTGGGGCAGCAGAGGGAGAGAGGTTGAGAATTAAGGAGAAATAATTCACGTGATGCACATTGGAGGGCACCATGGGCAATACAATTCATTTGTGCTATTATCACTTGATTTGCTGCACCGAGGTGTGTATGAAACAGCCTTTTCTTCTAGTGATCCTCCTCCAGGTTGGTATAACCACCTGAGAAATTATTTTTAAAGTAAATAATGACAATAATGATGATAAGTGTGAAAAGTATTTTGTTTCATTTTTCCTAAAGTCAATGCCTGCGAAAAGGGAGAAGAGGTTTCCACATAAGCAAAAAATCAGGGGAGGCAAGGTGGGGTGCTAAGGGCTAGAATGCAGAGACTGAGGACATGGCCATTTGTCTTTTGACTGAAGATGAGGCAGGAAATGGGGGTGAGAGTGTTTATACTGCTTCCGCATAACAGTAAAGAAAGAGAAAAATAAATATATATACACACATTACTAGAAGCAGTGACCAGAATACTCTAATAAAGACACGGTGATTGCCAGAAAAGAATAAGAGACCCTTATGTTTGCATTCATTTTCTACTAAAATAGACTGGATTTTGATCATCTAGAAAGGCATAGAACAGGCAGAACTATGTAAAACCCGCCTGCATTTAGGAACTTGATTAATGTATCTCTAAGTCTTAAAAACAAAACCCTAAGGTTTTGCAGTGTTGAGAAGATGGGTTTTAAGTCACAGTTGCTCAGGAGCCTCTATCTCTCCTTCCTCTACATATTTGTTTAGTGGTTGTTTTGAAACCTAAAGTAGTCAGTATATGAAAGACATCTGACACATCTTCTGGCTTGTCAAAGGTCAAAATACAGCAGTAAGTTATTCCGTTTTTCTTTGTTCTACCAAAGTAACTTGGTCTGATTCACACATTCAAGGAAAATCCCTACTTGCTCTGGCTTTTTCCAGGACAAGCCCTTATTGTAAATTGAAACTCAACTCGAGACCATCAAAGTGGTACCTCTACGAGTCTGCAAGAACCTCCTTGTTACTGGGTTTGAGATGCCAGATCTCAATAATCAGAAATGCAGATACAGCTTAGATCACAATGCCCAAGCCCTTTTAAATACATGGAAAGGCTTTCTGAGAAGGACGGGTACAAACAAGCCCAAACAGTGAGGACTTAAATAAATAGCCAATTCTTCAATGCCCAAACACAGACAAACATCCACAAATAACAAGACCACCCATGAAAACATAATCTCACCAAGTGAACCAAATAAGTCACCAGGGACCAATCCTGGAGAAACAGATATATGACTTTTCAGACAGAGTATTCAAAATAGCTGTGTTGAGGAAACTCAAAGAAATTCAAGTTAATGCAAAGAATGACGTTGAAATTTTACCAGTTAAATTCAACAAGGAGACCTAAATAATTTAAAGGAATCAAGCAAGAATCAAGAATTTCTCCAAGCAGGAATTCTGGAGCTGAAAAATGCAATTGACATATGGAAAAAGTATCAGTCTCTTAACAGCAGAATTGATCAAGCAAAATAAAGAATTAGTGAGCTTGAAGACAGACTATTTGAAAATATACAGTCAGAGAAGATGAAAGAGAAAATAATAAAAGATATGAATATGCCTATAGGATCTAGAACATAGCCTCAAAAAGGCAAATCTAAGAGTTATTGGCCTTAAAGAGGTGATAGAGAAAGAGATAGCAGCAGAAAGTTTATTCAGAAGGACAATGACAAAGAACTTCCCAAACCCAGAGAAAAATATCAATATCCAAGTGCAAGAAGGTTATGCAACACCAAGCAAATTTAACTCAAAGAAGATTACCACAAGGCATTTAATAATCAAACTTCTAAAGGTCAATGATAAAAAAAGGATCCTAAAAGCAGCAAGAGAACAGAAACAACGTACAATTCAGCTGCAATATATCTACCAGCAGACTTTTCAGTGGAAACCTTACAGGCCAGGATAGAGTGCCAAGACATATTTAAAGTACTGAAGGGAAAAAAAAGTTTTACCCTATATTAGTACATCCAGTAAAAAATATCATTCAAACATAAAGGAGAAATAAAAACTTTCTCATTCAAACAAAAGCTGAGGAAATTTATCAACACTAGAACCATTCTATGAGAAATGCTAACAGGACTAATTCAATCAGAAAGAAAAGAACATTAATAAGCAATAATATTATCTGAAGGTACAAAATTCACTGATCATAGTAAGTACACAGAAAAATACAGAATGCTATAACACTGTGACTATGATTTCTTAAATAGAAAGGCTAAATTAACTAATCAAAAATAATAATGACAAATTTTCAAGACATAGACAGTCCAATACAATATAAATAGAAACAATAGAAAGTTAAAAAGTACGGAACTGAGTTAAAATCTAGAGTTTTTATTAGTTTGTTTGTTTATTCTTTTGTCTGTTTATGCAAACAGTGTTATCAGCTTTAAATAATGAGTTATAAGATAGCATTTGCAAGCCTCGTGGTAACTCAAAAGACATACGGTAAATACACGAAAAATAAAAAGCAAAAATTAAATTACTTTAACTAAAAGGAAGACAGGAAAGAAGGAATAAAAGGAAGAGGAGACCAGAAAACAAACAGAACACAAATAACAAAATGGCAGGAGAAGTCTTTACTTATCACTAATAACCTTGAATATAAGTGGATTAAATTCTCCAATAATAACACATACAGTGGCTGAACAGATAAAAAGCAAGACCCAATGATCTGTTACCTACGAGAGACACAATTCATCTATAAAAACACACATAGACTGAAAATTTTAAAAATAAATGAAAAACTATATTTCATACTATTTCAAGCCAAAAAACAAAAAAGCAGAAGTAGCTATTCTTACATCAGACAAAAAATACTGCAAGACAAAAACTGTAAGAAGAGTCAAAGAGGGTCACTATGTAGTAATAAAGGGATTAATTCAGAAGGGGGATGCAACAATTGTAAATGTGTATGCTTTTGACACTGGTGCATTCAGCTATATAAAGCAAATATTATTAGAGCCAAAAAGAGAGATAGATCCCAACACAATAATAGCTGGAGACCTCAGCACCACACTTTCAGCACTGGAAAGATCTTCCAAAAGAAAATCAACAAAAAAGATACTGTGATTAATCTGTACTATGGGCCAAATGGACTGAATACATATTTACAGAAAATTTCATTGAATGGCTACAGAATCCGTATTCTTTCCTTCAGCACATAGATCGTTCTCAAGATTAGACCACATGTTAGGTCACAAAACAAGTCTTAAAATATTCAAAAAATGAAATAATATCAAGCATCTTTCCTGATTACAATGTAATAAAAGCAAAAATCAATAACAAGGGTAATTTTGGAAACTGTACAAATATATGGAAGTTAAATAATATACTCATGAATATTCAGTGGCTCAATGAAGCAATTAAGAAGAAAATTGAAAGATTTCTTAAAACAAATGATAATAGCAATGAAACTACCAAAACCTATAGAAAACAGAAAAGGTGAAACTAAGAAGAAAGTTCATAGCTATAAGTGCCTACATCAAAAAAGAAGAAAAACTTCAAATAAACAACCTAATGATGTGTCTTAAAGAACTAGAAAAGCAAAAGCAAACAAAACCCAAAATTAGTAGAAGAAAAAAAAAAGAATAAAGATCAGAGCAGAAATAAATGCAATTGAAATAAAAAACAAACAGTGCAAAATGCATGTGAAACAAAAAGTTGGCTTTTTTGAAAAGTTAAGCAAAATTGACAAACCTTTAGCCAGACAACAGCAAAAAAAGAAAAGACCCACATAGATGAAATTATAGATGAAAAAGTACACATTACAATTGATACTGTAGAAATTCAAAAGATCTTTAGTAGCTATACTATGAGAAACTATATGCCAACAAATTGGAACATCTAGGAGAAATGGACACATTTCTAGACATATAAAACATACCATGATTGAACCATGAAGAAATACAAAACCTAAAAAGATCAATTAAAAGTAACATGATGAAAGGGGCAGTAAAAAGTATCCCAGTAAAGAAAAGTCCAGAACCCAATTACTTTACTGCTGAATTCTACCAAACATTTAAAGACGTAATATCAATACTACTCAAAACATTCTGAAAAACTGAAAAGAAGGAAATACATCCAAACTCATTCTATAAGGCCAATATTACCCTGTTATCAAAACCAAAGACACATTAAAGAAAAAAAACATATTTAAAAAAAAAGGAAGAAAACCAAAGGCCAATCAAAGACACATTAAAAAAAAGAAAAAAGAAAGAAAGAAAGAAAAGTAAAGGCCAATATCACTGATGAGTATTATTACAAAAACCCTCAACAAACAAATAGCGAACTGAATTCAACAACACATTAAAAAGATCATTCATTATGACCAAGTGAGATTTATCCCCAGGAAGCAAGGATGATTTAACATGCAAATCAATCAATGTGATACATCATATCAGCAAAGCAAAGCACAATAACCATGCAATCATCTCAATTCAATTCATGCTGAAATAGAATTTGGTATAATTTAGCATCTCTTCCTGATAAATGCCCTAAAAAAACTAGGTAGAGAAGGAACATACATCAACACAATAAAAGGCATATATGACAGACCCACAGTTAGCATCATATTGAATGGGGAAAAACTGAAAGCCTTTCCTCTAAGATCTAGAACATGACAAAGATGCTCACTTTCACCATTGTTATTTAACATAGTAATGGAAGTCCTAGCTAGAACAATCAGATAAGAGAAAGTAATAAAGAACACCCAAACTGGAAAAGAAGAAGTCAAATTATCCTTGTTTGCTTACCATCTAAGTTTATATTTGGAAAATCCTTAAGTCTCCACCAAAATAAATAAATAAATAAATAAATAAATCCTGTGAAGTTGCAGAAAATAAAATTAACATAAAAAATAAGTAATATTTTTAGATGACATCAGCCAACAATCTAAGAACAAAATAAAGTAATTCCATTTATATTAGCTACAACTAAAATAAGATACCTAGAAATTAACTGAAGAAGTGAAAAGTATTGATATGGTTTGGCTGTGTCCCCACCCAAATATCATCTTAAATTGTAGTTTCCATAGTCCAAACATGTGATGGGAAGGACCCAGTAGGAGGTAATTGAATTATGGAGGTGGTTTCATGAGATCTGATGGTTTTATGAGATCTGATGGTTTTATAAAAGGCTTCCCCTTTCACTCAGCTCTCATATTTCTCTTTCTGCTGCCTTGTGAAGAAGGATGTGTTTGCTTCCCCTTCCACCATGATTGTAAGTTGCCTGAGGCCTTCTCAGCCATGAGCAACTGTGAATCAATTAAACTTCTTCCTTTTATAAATGACTAGTCTCAGGTATTTCTTCATAGCAGCATGAGAAGAGATTGATACAGATATCTACAATAAAAACTATAAAAATTAATGCAAGAAATTGAAGAGGACACCAAAAAATTGAAAGATATTTTATGTTCGTGGATTGGAAGAATAAATGCTGTGAAAATCTTTCTACTACCCAAAGCAATTTACAGATTCAATGCAATACCTATCAGAATATTAATGACATTCTTCAAAGAAATAGAAAAATCCTAAAGGAAAATAATAATAAAAAAAAGAAATAGAAAATCCTAAAATTTATTTGGAACCACAAAAGACCTAGAATAACCAAAGCTATCCTAAGCAAAAAGAACAAAATTGAAGGAATCACATTACTTGACTTCAAATTAGACTACAGAGGTAAAGAAGCCAAAATAATTATACTGGCATAAAAACAGACACACGAACAAGCGGAGCAGAATAGAGAAGCCAGAAATAAATTCATATATCTACAGTAAACTCATTTATGACAAAGATTCCAAGAACTTACATTTGGGAAAGGACAGTCTCTTCCATAAGTGCTGGGAAAAATGGATATCCATATGCAGAAGAATAAACTAGACTCCTATCTGTCATCATATAGAAAAATCAAATCAAAATGGATTAAATACTTAAATCCAAGACCATAAACTATGAAACTACTGAAAGAAAAAAGCAGGGGAAACTCTCCAGAAAATTGGAGTGAACAAAGACTTCTTGAGCAATCCCCCATACGCGTAGGCAACCAAAGCAGAAATGGACAAATAGGATCACATAAAGTTTCAAACTTCTGCACAGCAAAAGAAGCAATCAACAAAGTGAAGAGACAACCTACAGAATAGCAGAAAATATTTACAAACTACCTATCTGACAAGGAATTAATACCCAAAATATATATGGAGCTCAAACAATTCTATAGAAAAAAAGTCTAATAATAAGATTAAAAATATGTAAAAGATCTGAACAGACATTTCTCAAAAGAAGGACATACAAATGGCAAATAGGTATATGAAAAGGTGCTTAAATCATTGATTATCAGAGAAATGTAAATCAAAACTACAGTAAAATATTATCTCACCCCCATTAAAATGGCTTTCTTTCCAAGAGACAGGCAATAAAAAATACTGGGGAGGATGTAGACAAAAGGAAACCTTCATACACTGTTGGTGGGAATGTATATTAGTACAACCACTATGAAGAACAGTCTGATGGGTCATCAAAAAATTAAAAATAGAGCTACCATAAAATTCAACAATCCCATTCCCAGGTATATATCTAAAAGAAAGGAAATCAGTATATCAAAGAGATATCTGAAGCCCCATGTTTATTGCAACATTATTCACAATAGCCAAGATTTGGAAGCCACCTAAGTGCCTATCAACAGATGAATGAATGAAGAAAATGTGATGCATATACACAATGGAGTACTATTCAGTCATAAAAAGAATAAAATTCTGTCATCTGCAATAACAAGGGTGAAACTGGAGGTCTTTAAGGTTAAGAGAATGAGCCAGGCACAGAAAGATAAACATCACATGTTCTTACTTATCTGTACGGGCTAAACATTAAAACAATTGAATTCATAGAGAGAGTAAAAGCATGGTTATCAGAGGCTGGGAAGGGTAGTGGCTAGGGGAAGGAGGAATGATTAATGAGTTAAAAAAAGAATAAACAAGACCTAGCACTGTTGTGCTAACACCATAACATAAAAAAGAATCTGTCACCAATAGAAAAATGGATTAAATACTTAAATCCAAGATCTTAAACCATGAAACTACTAAAAGAAAAAAATTGGGGAAATGCTCCAGAATATTAGAGCGAGCAAAGACTTCTTGAGTAATCCCCATAGGCAAAGGTAATCAAAGCAGAAATGGACAAATTGGATCATGCAAAGTTTAAAGCTTTGTGACTATCGTAAAAGATAACTTAATTATTCCTTTAAAAATAACTAAAAGTATAGGAGGATGTGTTTGTAACACAAAAGATAAATGCTTAAGGTGATGAATACCCTATTTACCGTGATGTGATTATCACACATTGAATACCTGAATCAAAATATCTCATACAACCCATAAATACATATACCTACTATGCACCCACAAAAATTAAACATTAGAAAAAAAGAAACTCAGATGAAATGGAAAATATGCTTTCTGCCTTCCTGGAAGATGAGGTTTCTCACGTCTGTGTAGCTCTATTAGTTTCCTAGGACTGTTGCAACACATTATCACAAACTGAGTGGCTTAAAACCACAAAAATGCATTATTTAATATTTTTGGAGACCAGAAGTCCAAAATCAAGGCTTCAACAAGGTCATATTCCTGCCAAAAATTCTAGGAAATAATGCTTCCTTGCCTCTTCCAGATTCCTGCATCTCCAAACATTTCTTGACCTCGAGAAGCATCACTCTACTCTGCTTCTGGCTTCACGTGGCCATCTCTCTGCTTCTGTGCGTCTCAAATCTCCTTCTGCCTTTGTCGTATAAAGATACCTATTACTGACTTTAGAGCCCACCCTAAATACAGAATGTTCTCATCTCAGAATTCTTAATTACATCTACAAAGACACCATTTCAAAACAAGGTCACATTCACAAGTTCTAAGTTCTCTTGAGGGGGACACTATTCAATCCACTATAGTACCCATTTAGGAATTGTCAGGCAGCATAGATGGCTGGACTTCTTCAATGGCGTATTGCTCATGTAAGAAGCAGATATGACATTTAGGAAGAGGTAAATCCTTTCAAGTCTTCCTCATTCACCCAATTAGGATGACTTAGATTTGTAAAATAGTCTCCATCCATTTCTAAGAGAGTACTAAGTGGCCTCCAGGACTTGGGAGAAAATTATTCCTTATCACTAGCCAGGCTCATAGCATTCAGTTGTTCCAGTTTTTGATTAATTTTTTTTTTTTCCTTAGCACCCATTATGCATCCTGGGCTAGACACTGGGTTGACAAGAAGGTGGATGGGACAAGGCATTGGTCACTTTCTCCCCAGCCATAAGCCCTCTTTTGAAGACCTGCTGTTTGCTGCCTTCTAGGGAAAAGTGAATTTACACAACACAGGTTTTGTCTCCCTGGACTCAGCCGATTGGATCAGGAATGGATACCTGGCCCTATATCAGCCTCACAATGACTTAGGAGATGAAGCCCCCGTTTTCTTGTTTGTTCATTGTTTGCTGGGCAGTCTTATTCACCACGTGCCCAGTGACAATTTTCAGAAAGGATGAGGTGAGTGTTTAAAGGGGAGATATGCTGCATATCTCCAAGGAAAGACAAGCCTTTTCACTGCCTAGAACATCCCATGATCTTTTTTGAAATTAAGTTCCAAATGTTCTCAGGTTTCTTTCCTCTACAACCAGCTGATCTCTGGCTATGCCCTCAGTGAGGGCAAGAGACACAAACCTCTGGCTTGCTAGACACACAGTGCAGTACATGGTTCAATAAAGATGTGAACAAAGTGCTACAGGAGTTGGGAAGAGGGTGGCTGGCTGGCTCTGTAAACAAGGAGAGTGTCACCAAATAGGCAACACCCATTTGGAAAAATGAGTAGAAATTGTGGGGTTTGAATTTTAATAATTAGTATGCTCATGAAGTAGTTCACAGCCTTGAATTCACATCTGGGCAATACCTGAGCCCACTTCAGGCCAGTTGAACAGAAGTTGTAAATTCTGCATATGTATGTTTTTAATTTCACAAGGTGATTCTGATGTAGGGAGCAGGCTGAGAATCACTGACTTAATGAGTTACATAATAAACACACTTCCTTCTAGAGCAGCACATCCTCAGTTTTCTTTAGACTAATAGCTACAGTGTCATCATCCTGAAGCCAGCCACGTGCCAGTCACTGTGTGAAACATGCAGCAGGTGCTAAAGAAATATGTTTAGCTTTTATGCAGCACTAGGAGACATAGGCTTCTGATACTCACTGGGATTTATCACTTGTCTTTGTCCACTGCTCCCTCTTCTTCATTGATGACGTCGCTGACTCCTAAAAATCATTTTGTCCTTTACATTTGCATCCTCCTTTCTTCTGCCACTGCATTAGTCCAGGCCTCTCACATGACATTTTTATTAAAGGTCTCTCTGCATCAAATAAGTGCATCATCATAATTATAATCATCATATACTCACACACCCCAAACACAGGCATGCACTCCACTATCTATCCACACACCCGTCTATTATCCATTTATCCATCCATCACCCACCCATTCACCCACTCACTTATCCATCCATCCATCCATTCCTCAATACATTCATCCACCCACCCATCCATTCATTCACTTATCCCTATATATACTCATCCATCCACCAGTTCATTCGTTTATCCATCCCTCCATACACTTAACTATCCACCTGTCCATTTATTCATCCATCTCTTTACACACTCAACCGTACAACCCATCCCTTCATTCATCCATCCCTCTATACTGTCATCCATCCACCTGTCCATTCATCCATCATAGACCCATATATCCATCCACCTTACACATTGTTAGGTGGCAGTTACATTTAGGATTAGGAATAGGTAGGCTAAAGTAAGATTTAGAATTAGATATGGAAAAAGTAATAATAGGTTTACAATTAGGGATGGGCAGGGTGAGATTAGGCTTAGGCTTAGTATGGATTGGCTAAAATTAAGTTTAGGATTAAGGATGGAAAGTAAGGTTAGGTTTAAGGCTAGAGATGGGTAGAGTGAGGGTTCAATTTAGTTATTGATGAGGATATGGAGGGCTGGATTTATGGAGGCCATGAAAGCTCTCCAGCAGAGTTAATACTCAGTGGATATGTGAATGGTCAAGACAAGTGTGTTCACCTAAGAGTGGATTCATAGTCACCCCTGGCAGAGGAACAGACTGACTATCTGCCAGAGGAAGAGAAACAGAATGATCCCTGTGGAGAACTTCCCAGGGGACTCATGCAGGCTTGGGTGCTGGGAGGGGAGGAGAGATGGTATGTGGAGGGTCAGAAGGGAGGATCTTGGAGTCTGCAATAAAGTGTTCAATTTATATGGAAGGCTATGGGGAGAAGAGGAGGATTTTGTGCAGGGATGGGGGTTATGTTAAGCACATATCTCCAACCACGGAGAAGTCCCTCTCATCTTTTCCAGTTTCTGTGCGTGGTCCTCAGCTAGTTTAGGAAGTTGGTTCTGGGTAGCCATTTGGTTATCCAACAGGGCAGGGAGCTTGCCAATAAAGATGCTCAGAGTGTATTGGGAAGTTACAGGGTGATGGTGGTCCCATTAACAATAATAAGTAATGGAGAATGTGGAAAAGCAATTGCATCCTGAGGAAGCATGCACTTGGCATTATTTTATGTAGCGGTTATACTTAGGAAATTGTGAAGGACAACTGGGGTCAAGGCTGTAGGAGATGGGTGAGCTGTAGACTAATTTTATTTGGCCTACAACTTAGTTTTAATCAGTGGACTTAAACTATCCTGCTTTGGAGCCAAAATGGGCATCAATTGTCTCAGTTCCTGACCTGTGGACCCTGAACTTCTACAGCTGCTCAGGACAGCAAGCTCTTCAATGCCAATGTTCCAAAAATCTGAAAGGAAAATGTATGTTTGTCTGGAATGAGGTTGCCCTCACTAACTTTGCGTTTGCCTGGCATCATCCCACTTGTATTGCTCACCTTGTACCACTTAAAAGCTCTGACTGACCAAATGCAAAGACCAACCAACAGCAAACATCTATGGAAAACAACAGACTACAAAGAACGAGCTTCACCCTATACCTTCAGGGTTGGATAATAACGTGAGCCTCAGTGCCATGAACTTTTTTTAAAAAACCATTTCGGGGGTACGAAGTGCAGTTTTATTCGATGGATATATTGCATAGCGGTGAACTTTGGGCTTTTATGTTGGTGTATGTAGCACCTGAATCATACACATTTTACCCAATAGGAAATTTCAAGCTTGCTGCCACACGCTGGCCTGGCAACTTGTTGAGATTCAGTTTCCTTCCTTGTAAATGCTTTCTTTTATGTGCATTTCCTCTTTTACTTTGTAATGTATGATCAACCTCAATTTTAATATCACGCCCCAGCCCAAACCCCACTTTTAGTGTAAAATTTTTTTCCTCTGGAAGGGTAGTTGATTGATGGCAGCAGAAAAGACATTGTAAAGAAAAATAAATTAAATTTATGCAAGTGGGTAGGGAGTTGCCTCATTAACAGAATAATTGAGCTGTTAGTTAATTTTACTTGTTATCCACAGAAAAGGGCAAAAATCTTCTAAGCAATGACTCCCTTCTTCGAAATGATTAAAAGAACAACAAAAAGGTTTGTATCTCGGATGTATCTAGTAATTATATGCCTGACACTTTTTTTTTCTTTTTAAATATCATACAAGGCAGATGTATTTTTAAAATCCTGGCAATTTACACAACACTATGAAAGTGTCAGTTCTTCCTAATCAGAATTTTCTGCACTTCCCCCACCCTTATTAGCAGTAATTTCTGCTAATTGATAATTATTACCTTTTTTCTTAGTCAAATCTCGTTGTTAGTGTAACAACACTTCCTACTTTGCTAAGATCAATATGTTTAACTATCACTGTAAATAATGCATAAAATTAATAATAAAACTATGCTTGCTCAATAGAATGCAAACTTCATCTATTTTCATATCAGCTTCTTAATTTAGAGTCATTTTATTTTTATTTTTTTTTGCCACAGACTGGTAATAATAAGTAGCTCTTAAGCCCAAATAATGAAACTCTTCATATGTAAACGTCATTAGGACTTTAACTAAAGCCTGTTGACACAAACTAGGCTATCACTGGGCTCTGGAAGTCCCTGCGGATAATAAATATAACTCCCTTTTCAAGCCCTTTGCAATAAATCTTAATTGATTTGTAAAAGAGAATTGTTCTTTACCACCTTGAACTGGACTGGACTGAGCCCTGAGTGATCACTGCTGGATTTCTGTAGCTAATTTCCAGGAAATTGATGATGTCTTTACGGTAGCAAAGGGCAAGGCCAGCTGACTGCTGGGTCCTAGCCCAAAACGAGCCCTGATCAAGGACCACTGGCAAATGGCCCCGGAAATGCTTCAGAGAAGATAGCATCATCATCCCATTATCCCAGGATATGTCTTGTACCCCAAATCTATCACTCACCCCACCCTCATTCTTAATTAAATCAAAAACACTCTACTCTCTGCAAGACAAAAACCATGGCCTTTAAAAATTATTGATGTATCTATTTATATATGATTCAAGAGTCTGAAAACACAGGAAGGTATTGTAGATAAAAGAGAGAAGTAGCCACAAAGCCAAAGCTTTCCCCTCATTTTGGAGTGAGCGTAGTCCTTCAAGAAACACTTTCCATGTGACAGGATCCTTGTCAGAAAGGACACTCACTTGTTGCTCTAATGGAGAGAGCAGGCGAGCTGGGAGCACAGGTTCCTGTTTCTAAAGCTTTGTACATTCGCTTTGTGACTGACCAACACCATGCTCTTTAGGTGCCTCCCTTTTCTCATCTGTAAAATGAAGAAATTCAGAGTGTAAGAAGTCTCTAAGCCCCTTCCTATTCTTTTACTCCACTCTAAGCCAATGTCCATTGACCCCACTATTTGTTTATTTACTTGCTTTGAGGATGAAAGCAGGCATAGCCAAAAGACTGATTTCATAAACGACAAGACAGCAAAAAGAAGTTAAGAGCTCAGCCACTGGTCGGAGTCCACTGCAGGCCAAGGAAATGTTCTACCCTAATAATAGAGCAAGCAGTGCTGGAGGTAAGCTCTTGTGTCACCGTGTGTTAGCCAACATGGCCGTTCTCACTTTTTAAGTAGGAGTAAAAGTATCAAGAAAAAGGAAAGACTATTCTCAGAATAGAGGAAAGATTGGCTTCTGAAAAAAAAAAAAAAGACAAATCAGAATGACCGGAAAAGTCACGGGTTTTCCTCATAGGAAAAGAGAGGAAGGAAGAGATTACCTCCCTGAAATCAAAATAGCCCTACAACTAAGAGAAGCAATGGGATAAGATGGCAATAGAAATGGGACAGAGCACAAACCACCAGGAAGTAAAGCAAAGCAGGATGACAAAGATCAAACTCACATTGGAGCCAGAAAAGGACTACGCGGAAGGCAGAAGAGGTGGAATCAGCCCTGTGGAAAGTAAGCCACTGTTGCAGAATAGGAATTTTACATTCCTCCTCAGAAGGTAAAGGTAAAGAAAAATGATGTGGCTGATCACATAGTCTTGGGGTACAAAGATGAATTTTAGTCTATGGTCCACTCAGTGAATATGTATTGATCACCTATCATATAGCTGGACTGTTTTTGTACTTTGGCTACATCAGTGAACAACACAAAATTTCTTCAGCTCTTGGAGCTTATAGTCTAAGTCAGTAGTCCCCAACCTTTTTGGTATCAGGGACCAGTTTCATGGAAGATAAATTTTTCCTCAGACAGCAGGTGGCGAGTGTGGGGAATGGTTTCAGGATGAAACTGTTCCACCTCAAATCATCAGGCACTAGTTGGATTTTCATAAGGAACCTGCAACCTAGGTCCCTTGAATTCTTGCAGGCACAGTTCACAGCAGGGTTTGCACTCCTGTGAGAATCTAATGCTGCTGATCTGACAGGAAGTGGAGTCAGGCAGTAAGGCTCACTTACCTCCCACTCACCTCCTGCTGTGTGGCCCAGTTCCCAATAGGCCATGGGCTGGTTCCAGTCTGTGGCCCAGGGACTGGGGACCTCTGGTTCAAGTGCTAGGTCTCACTGAGTGCAAATGTTATCAATCAGAAATAATCAAAGGAACACCCATATTTTTAGCTGCCATGTTTCCATTTTTTATATGTAAAGTTCAGCCACTCGTTCTTTGAGATAGATTATGTTCATATATAACTCAGAGCCCTATGCCCAACAAAAAGCACCAACTTGCCATAAATGGCCAAGCAGAAAAGGGAAGAAATGAAACTCCCAACTTGTCGCTCAGCAAGCTGCTGTTTATTAGCTTGCTGTCTTGGCCTCTATTGAACTCTAGGCTCTATGAGAGCCAGAATCTGTCTCAGTAACCACTATGCAGGATATTTTCCTGAACCAAACAGGAGACCAGTAACGATCTGTGGAATGTTAAGTTAATGAATGAAACCTGAAGTTGTTCTGCTGCCGAGTTTATGCTTTCAAACACTTAGCTATACTTAGTTTACAAGCAAACAAAAGGTTCCGACATTTATGAGAGACCTGAGTATAGAAATTAAAGTTTAGTCCATGACCATGGAAAACCAATAAAAATAAATTTAGGCCTAAAGACGTCCTGACAAAAGCATCAAGAAGATGTAAACAAAGACAGTGTGTACCTGGTTAATAAATAATTTGCTCAAAAAAAAAAATCCACATCATGCTAACTCAGACTTTTGCTTTCCAACACTACAGGTTTTGATTGTTGTCTAAATACTTTGCAAGGAAAACAGTTCAGATCTTTAACTGTAGAGCTGGCAAGGCTTTACTCTCTCTAGGGTGGCAATCGAAAGACATCATCATCTATTTGAATACACAAAAAAGGATGTCACACACTCCCTCTTCTTGGAAAAAAAACTGATGAAGGAAAACCCAAGTTTTGTAAAAGATGAATCCAATTCCAAAGAATTCAAGAAGGGAAAACATGTGGCAGTTGAAAATATGATTAAGGTAACTTTGGCTGGATGTGGTGGCTCACGCCTATGACTCCAGCACTTTGGGAGGCCGAGGAGGGCTGATCATCTGAGGTCAGGAGCTCACGACCAGCCTAACCAATATGGTGAAACCGTGTCTCTACTAAAATTACACAAATTAGCCTGGTGTGGTGGCTAATTTTTGTAATCCCAGCTACTCGGGAGGCTGAGACAGGAGAATTGCTTGAATCCAGAAGGCAGAGTTTGCAGTGAGCAGAGATCATGCCACTACACTCCAGCCTGAGTGACAGAGCGAAACTCCATTTCAAAAAAAAAAGATAACTTTGTTACCAGCAGCTGATTAGGTTCCATTTTAAAGCGGAGATACTATGGGACTTTCCTTATTCAGTTTAGACCACCAAATAAGAAATCTACTTGGGTCATATGTTGCCAGTTAGATATGACCCCAGCATGAATTTGCTCTAAATCAGGAAATATATTTCCTAGGTTTATCTATTATTCTCCTTTTTTATTCTTTTCTTTCTTTTTTGCCAAGTTTGATGACCCCTTGTATTACTCAGCATTGTCACAGTCATGCCCCCAGACCTCAGTGGCATAGAGTAGCCACAAAGGCTTGCTTTTGTTCACATTCATCTTCACCTGTGGGAGCTTCAGGATGACTCAGGTCTGCTTTGCATGCCTTCTTCATGCTTTCAGCAAAACGAACGGTGCCTCTTGGGATGTGGTATTCTCACCTCAGAGAGAAAGGGCAAGAGAGCAGATGAAAACCACTATTATCACTTCAGCTTGGCTATGGTATATCTCTGCTAATGCACCGTTGGCCAAATGAATCCAAAACTAAGCTCGTCAATGGGGCAGAGAGGCATCCATCTCCAGCAAGAATGACTGCAAGTTTTGCGGTAGTGGCCAGGACATATAATCTTCTTACAGGGAGGCAAAGCGAATAATTAAGAATAGTGATTTAGTTTCCCACGTAAATTAAAGGAAACCTTGTAGTAGGACTCTAAGTTGGCTAGCTATTGAACGATCCAGGCTCTCAGAAGCTTTAGAGTCTGTTGACAGTCTGACCCCAAACTACCTCTTGTGAGTCAGATTTGCCATGTCACCAATGTACCCTGTTCTATTTCTCCTTTTGCTCTTACAGTCTCTGTCTCTCTCTCTCTCTCTCTCTCTCTCTCTGTCTCTGTCTCTCTCTCTCTCTCTCTGTCTCCAAAAACCAAGTTAGAGAAAAATGATGGTCACATTTTATTGCCAGAGGATTTGCTGAATAGCTTTTGCTTCTTTAAAACTTACACTGAATGGCTTGAGTTAATTTGAATGACTTATAAACTGTTTAGTGACAGATATCACTGCTTTCATCTAATCTGGTTTATTATCAATCACAAAAAGTATCATTGTTTTATGTACCACTAAGAAAAAAAAGAGATGTAAATTAAGCTATGCTATGCCATTAATTACAAGACGCATTCCAATTTCAGAGATGTTAAAATGTGAAAAATGTCTTAGAATCAATCAAATATAGTATCTATTATTATATTTCTCCATACTTAGTATGTTTTAGATGAGACCTATGCATCTTCCGGTACTAATCATTATTTAAAAGCAGCTTATGTACCATATGACATCAACCCAATGTGAAAAGTTAGAAAATAAATAAGCAGTAAAATAGCCTAGAATATTCACAGTGATTGTTATATCTGGGTATTAAGGCTAAATAACTGAGTTTCCATTTATTCATTATACATTCTGTCATTTTATAATTGTTAAAAAATGAGTGTTAATATTATAATTATGAAAATTGTTTACATTTAAATATAATTGTATACATGCTATATGATAAAATAAATAAATAAATAAATACATTAGAACAAAAATGTTTACAGAGACATCAAAGTTGAATGGTACTTATTATTGGTAGTGGACTATGGCTACTATTTTTCTTTTTTTCTATTTGTTCTCTTCTCTAAAATGTTTTCAAAGAAGACACTTTCTTTGGCCAGAAAAACAGGTTATGCCCTCTAACAGGTACTTACAAGGCAAAAAGTCAACTACTAGTTGCCTACCAAAGAGCCATTCTCCCCTTCTTTCTTACAACTCCAGATTTATCCCAAACGGGTAGATTGCTGAGCTGAAAAAAGACTGTTTCCCTATCAACTTCCACTCTCGTCTTTAATGTAGCTATGTGAATAAGTTTCCACATATGAGATATAATTGAAAAGTGTTCAATGAATCTTCCAGTAAAGCTTCTTAAAAGCAACACAGATACATATCTTCTTTTTCATACTTTCCTCCATCTTCCCGGAATGCTGCCATAATGGCTGGTGCTTCCGCAGCCATTCTGGGCCTTGAGTTAGTTTGTGAATGCAAAATGTGGCAGAGCAGAAGGATAGCAGTGACTGGGTCTCTGAGGACATCAAATCACCATGCCATCCCCAGTAGGCTTATCTCTAGAGCTCTGTCACAAGAATGTAACTCTAACTTACTTAAGTTGTGTTATTGAAATCTCTGTTAGCTGGTAGAAATTGCTAACTCATAGCCGGCAGAAATTGCTATCTCATAGAAAGGATGTGAAGGAAGCAGAGCTCAAAGTCCTCATCTGCCTTTGCCTTCTACGAGTGACGTTAGGGCCTTTAGAAAACATTGGCCAGGCCAGCCTGGCCAACATGGTGAAAATCCATCTCTACTAAAAATACAGAAATTAGATGGGTGTAGTGGTGCACCCCTATACTTTCAGTTATTTGGGAGGCTGAGACAGGCGGATGGCTTGAATCTGGGAGGTGGAGGCTGTAGTGAGTTGAGATTGTGCCACTGCACTCTAGCCTGGGTGATAGAGTGAGACTCCATCTCAAAAACAAACAAAAAAAGCATTGGTAATGAGTGCAGACAAGATATAAGGGACAGTGCAGTTCCTGATCTTTTGAAATAAGGAGCTCTGCCTAGTCAAGGTAAAGTATCAGTTCCACCATGCTGCATATTGTTGTCTAGGACAGAAGGAACTTCCGAGAACTTCATGAAATCAGTTGGCGACATGGACAGCATGAGATCCATGACAGATGAGTCTTTTTCCAAGTTGTGTCTACTATTCCCCATATGGATCAGGGTCTCTGACCCCTTGTTCATTTCTTCCCTTGTTGCCCTTTCCCTGAAGCACTTAGCTAATTTTGTGCTCCAGTGATCAAGATAGGCATTTGTCACTTTCTGCAGAAAAGAAGAAAAACTGATGAGTATTTGACATTCCCAGAAGCTAGGAACTAAATTTTGGCTCAGGTGACAGCCCACTGAACACTTGCTCTGAGTACATATGCATCTAGACCTTGAGTATTTCCCACAAGATGCACATGTGTGTTTCTTTCCATGCTTTAATAGCAAGAATCTTAGCTTTGAAATCCAGTGAACCCATCTCAAAAAAAAAAATGGGAAAAAAATGTTCTGAAAACATTAAGAGTCTTTCCAAGAAAGAATCTATGTTAGAAAGGGTTGTCTTATTTCGGGACTCTATAGACAAATCGTATGAGCTAAGATAAATAATTCATTTAATCAATACACCTACATAAAGAATTGGCCTGCGTAAATTGCTGACACAGACAAACATCACCTGATGTTTTTCTTGTTGTATTGCTGTGGAACAAAATTCTCTAATCACTCATTCACCTTGTAAACGATGTAGATTTGATGATTAATTGAAGCATATGATTTGGATCATCCCAGATCAAAACTATGGTCTCTGGACAGCACAAGCCCCTGTTGAGGCTGTTCCTGGATCCATTGTCTTCAGGATGCCAGGTAAGGCCATCCGTGGTCAAGCCTAGCATCATCCATGCCTTCACCCTCCCTTCGCCCACTAAGAAACAGAGATATTATACTGTACACACACCCCTTGCCTGAGGCATGATGTTCCTGGATACCTTCAGATCTTTGTCTATTTCCCTTTGTCTGAAATGTTCCCTCCTGTTATTTTGGGGAACTTCTGTCCAGTCTTCAAGGTCTAGCCCCATTCTCCCATTCTTTGGAGGAGGAAATGAAAACCAGAGAACCTCAGTTATTTGCCACAGATCATGTAGGTGGTGCTAGTGTCAGGACTTGACTCTACATCTGTGTCTGCCTTTGGGTGGAGAAAGAGAGGCTGTGTATACTGTTTGGATCACAGTAGTATTTATTTATGTTGTGTGGTTATGTATAAATTGAGTGGAACTTTATTTTTCAAGTTTCTTCATACGGAAGCTGACATCACTGATTTGAAACCTTTCTTCTTTTTTAAAACAGGCATTTTTGTGCCAAAACTTTACTCTAAGAACTTTGTTAGCTCCATCCCACTCATTTTTTTTAATGTTATGTTCTAATTTTCATTCAATTCATAGTACCTTTTAATTCCTGTCTTTTATTTCTTCTGCTTGATATTCATTGAGATTTTTGCATCTTTAGAATATGGTTTTCATTAAATTTTAAAAATTGCAGTCTTTAGTTCTTCAGGTATTTTTCTGCACTGTCCTCCTTCAAAGACTCCAATTACATGTATTATAGGCCATTTGAAGCTGTTCCACATGTTGGTGATACACTGTTCAATTTTTTCCTGAACATGTTTTCTCTCTGTATTTCATTTTCAATAGTTCTTATTATTATATCTTTAGGTTCATTAATCTTTTCTCCTGCAATGCCTAATTTGTTGTTAATCTTTAGCAATATGCTTTTCATCTCTGACATTATAATTTTTATCTCTAGAAGTTTGACTTGGTTTTTTTTTTTTGTATGTCTCATGTCTCAACATAGTCATTCTTCAAGGTCATTAAACACATGAATACATAGAAAAGTTATAATAATTGTTTTAATAGCCTTGTCTACTAATTCAATTAGTTATATCATTTCTGAGTCAGTTTCAATTGATTTATTTTTCTCTTCATTATGACTCATATTTTCTTTCTTCTTTGAATACCTGGTGACTTTTTATTAGATGTTGAAGACAGTGAATTTTACTTTGTTGAATGTTGGACATTTTATATTCTCATAAGTATTATTAAGAGTTAATCTGGCATGTAGTTAAGTTACTTGGAAACAGTTTGATTCTTTTTTATCTTACTTTTAGGGTTTATTAGACAAAACCGGAGGAACATTTAGACTATGTCCTACTGCTAAGATAAAGCACATCTGTGTTCTACCTGCTGTCCCATGAGTTATTAAGTTTTGGATTCTGGATCATGGGAACAGGAACTCTACCCAGGCCTGGGGGAGACTGGGGATTACTTCCTTTGATTTTTTTCTTTCTTTTAATTTAATTTAATTTAATTTAATTTAATTTTTGTGGTTCTTTCCCAGGGCTGCATACACTCCACACATACATGTGCTGGTCAGCACTTAGTTAAAGAATTGAAGGGAACACAGAAATTCTTGAATTTTCTTCCAACACCTCTCTCTGCTCTCTGATATCTTACCCTGTGAGCTCTGGTAACCTTAGCCTCCCAGCAATATCCCCTCAACTCGTGGAGACTGCAAAGCAATCTAAGCAATCAGCTTGGATAACTTGAGGCTAGGCTTAATTGGTTTTCCATCTCTCAGGGATCCCTGTTCTTCTTGAAAATGTCCCATTTTTACAATGATTGCACAAGTATTTTAAAATAATTTTTATGCATTTTATTTTTGAGGCTACATTTAGCCCTGGTCATAAACTAAAGTCTGGTTTAGGTTTCTACTATAACATGACTCATGTAATTAGAATCTTTGAGAAGAATCTAGAGAAATATGTTTTGCTGATAAAAAATGTTGTTTTTCTTTTTAGATCATGGCCAATTTTATACTTAGTTTAGGGGGCAGTTCTCTTTGAACCAACTCCCTCTCTTCAATTGCCCTTTCTAAGAGTCTGATAAACTGAGTTCATGCCTTAGATTGCTTTTAACAAGCTATATCATCTCAGACAAATTACCTGAACTCTCTTGCCTCAATATTTTCAAATCTAAAAAGTAGGAATTTTATCACCTACATAATGGACTTATCATTAGTAAATTAGGGGAAATATATATATATATATTTTTTTTTTCAATGGCTTCCTCATAGGAAATGTCTGGAAAACTATTGTCTAATTAAAGACAATTAACAGTTGAACACTTTAAAATGTCAAGATTTATTCATTGTTCCAAAGCCCATAATAGGTTTTTTTTTTTTTTAATTCCATCTGCCTATTTATTTATTTATTTATCTTTATTTTCATCAAGAGAGACCTGTAAAATGTATTCCTTTAGCAAGGAACTCAGGATGGGCATGGTGGCTCAGCCTGTAATCTTAACACTTTGGGAGGTCGAGGCAGGAGGATCACTTGAGCTCAGGAATTGGAGACCAGCCTGGGCAACACAGAAAGACTTTGCCTCAACTAAGAATTTAAAAAATAAATAAACCGGGCCGAGTATGGAGCGATGTGTGCCTATAGTCCTATTAGCCCAGCTACTTTGGAGGCTGAGGCAGGAGGATCACTTAGACGCAGGAGACTGAGGCTTCCGTGAGCTGTGACTGTGCCACTGTACTCCAGCCTGGGCAACAGAGCCAGATCCCACTTAACAAAAAAAGAGAGACAAACTCAAATTTGGACTTTTTTTCTTTTCCTTTCTCTAATAAGAGCTATACTCTAAAAGATGCAGAAATAAAACATTTATTTGAAATTTAGTGTGTTTGCAGCAGTGTGTTTCACACATAAATGAGATTGGGGTTTCTCTTACAGGTAAAAATTAGTCCTCAATTAATTACCTTAGCCCAGGAAGAGGGCATTTTCGTTGGGGGACCTGCCGAGAGTTCTGCAGAAGACTCACCATAGGCAATGCTGGCAGCTCTAATAACTTCGTCTGGTCCCACCAGGCCATGAGTGCAGAGCTGCCCACACACCTCAGTCAAAAGATCTCTTGTCATCTAGCCCACTGGAGAAAGATCATTAAAAATACAGCCAAGTGTGATGCTCTCACATTCTGCAGCTCTGTGCTTTATGCAAAGGAAGCTTCCCCTCTACTAGCATTGGTGTTTAAGCTTCCAGAGGCTTCCAGTGGCTTTCAGATGATATTTACAGTGGGTTCACCAGTATAATTTATTTCCCTCCATCTTAGATTGTCAACTCTATCATGACCTGCAACTGAAACCAGAGTAATTTCTCCATGTCCCTGAAATTAATGTGAGTAAGAAGAGGAATGCAAAAGTCTATTTTTTTCTTATCTATGTTATTCAGAATAAAAATATAATCCTTCTTAATTGCCCACTGTAGCAGACATACTCTGTGGCTGTTAAATTCACAACATCGTCTTAGCTTCTTTCCTTACTACAGAAGGGGTCCCTGAGAATCCACACAATGGCCAGAGTGGGTTAGGCTAGGTGTAAACAGCTGATATAAGATGGGCCAATTGAATTTGGAATTGAAATTTTATAAGCTATATTTCATAGTAGATTAGCTCCCAGCAAACACAAAGTCTATCAGGGAGCCTTTAAAAATTCAGAGCTACAATTTCAGTGTCTTTCACCTGGTAGATACTGTAAATAGTGAAGTGGATCTGCAGACAGAAGAGAAGAAGTTAGATTGAACAAAGAGAAGGTGAAATCTGACAGGTTTGTGCATTTCCTAGGCTGTTTAGATGCTGTCCCATGCCCTGTCCACCCCAGAAGCCATGACTGTGGACTTCAACTAAATGCCCAAATTTTATTTTATCCAACTTGTTTTGGTTTCTTCTGCTTGCAAACAAAATCTTCTAACTCAGTGGGGTGACAGGTAGTAAAAAATAGCTGAGCTATACTTAAAGAGGCAAAAAAGGTACCAAGAAATGAATGAACATCTAACAGGATCCCTAACAACTTTGCTATAAAAAATTTATTTAATTCTAAAAGCATCTCATGAGAAGGAGATTTAGTAGGTCCTTTTTACAGAAGAATAAAAGGAGGCTCAGCCAATCCAGGTGATTTGGACAGGTCAGTAAGTATTGGAATCAAAGTCTAAATCCAAGTCAACTGTATCAAAAGTATAAAGATGCTACACTAGTCCTTCAAGAATGACAAAGGTGATATGGGACATGTGACTTCTGAATTCCTTTACTACAAGTTGGTTTATAAACAGATCATAGAAACCCACTTATCAGGTTAACTGAAATAGAGCCTCACATGTCATTCAAATGCAGTTTGATAGAGATACAGACCCACAAGGACAATCTATCTTCTCCATGTATAATATGCGATTAAATGAGTTTCTTGTTAATTCAATCAGAGAGGGACAGAAGTACTGCAACTCCTTGGATTAAGAAAAATTAAAATTTTTTTATACAGCTGACCTTTGTCATTTTCATGTAAGAGGAACTGATGATGAGCCATTGAACTAGCAAATTAGCTCTTCAGAGCTGTTGACAGGGTCAGTAAGAAATGAAACCCATTTTAACAAAGATGAGCTGGTTTCTTAGGTGTATGACTCAGTTTTGGAGGCTTTAGTCATAAAGACGTTCCAAGAAACTTTGAAAGCAGATTTTTAAAATGTGCAGATTTTACTTTTTTATCTTGAGACATTTAACTCTTTTCTTCCCTCTCTAAAACCAGTGAAATATAAAGGATGGAATTACCAAATCTTCTGAAAGGGACACTTGTTTTATTTTTTCAGTTGTTTAAAGGAAACAGAAATGCTGGGCATCTAAACTACATCAAGCACTGTTACTTCCACAGATCATTTACTCCTCACAGGAGAAGAGGAAACTTTATTTCCAATTTACAAATATACAATTCGCAAACAGGAAGTTTTCATAACTTGCCATAATCACTTTCCCCCATAACCATGTTGAAATTTAAGATCACTCTGGAGAATGTGGGTGCAGAAATAAGGCAAAGGCTAGTTTGAAGATCAACCGTTTTATTGTTTATATTTTCTGGGTGCAAGCTTATCTATAGTTCCTATACTTCTTTGAGATGGGCATGGACCTTTGACTGAGTTCTAGCCAAAGGCTGTAAGCAGAAATGCTTTGTAGCGATTCCTCTCTGGTTTCTAAAATACTCCCACTAGCAATTTGTCTTGTTCTCCCTCATTCTGATGGCCTGATAGAGACCAGCACAGCAGTCTGAAAGTCCTGTGTTAAAGGTAGGAAATCACAACATGAAAGGTGTCTGGGTCCCGGAATCACCACGTGGAGAAAAGCCACTCACCAATTGGGAACGTTTATGTTGGACCTCAAATGGCAAAAAATAAATTCTAGTGTATTTGAATCCTCAAGACATTTGGGAATTTACTACCACAATTGGTGTCAACAAAACTAGTATAAAGAGCTGGCAGGGCGTGGTGGTTCAGGCCTATAATACCAGCACTTTGGGAGGCCAAAGCGGGTGGATCATGAGGTCAAGAGATCGAGATCATCCTGGTCAACAAGGTGAAACCCCATCTCTACTAAAAATAGAAAAATTAGCTGGGCATGGTGGCGCAGCCTATAGTCCCAGCTACTTGGGTGGCTGAGGCAGGAGAATTGCTTGAACCCAGGAGGCGGAGGTTGCAGTGAGCCGAGATTGCGCCATTACACTCCAGCCTGGATAACAAAAGCGAAAACTCCATCTCAGTAAAAAAACAAAAGCGCTAAAGATCATGAGGATGATAGGTTTGTTTGTAGGACTTTTGAAGCATGGTCCTTAAACGTGACAATTAATTTTATTAATATATGACAACATGGCTAGACTGTGGTGACCAGTTGTTTGATCAAACACTAGTCTAAATGTTGCTATCAGGCATTTTTCAGATGTAATTAACATTTACAATCCATTGACTTTAATGAAAGCAGATTACCCTCCATTTTGTGGGTGGGCCTCATCCAAACGGTTCAAGGATGTAAGTGGAAAAACCAAGGCTTCCCGAAGAAGGAATTATGGCTTCAGACTGCAATGAAGAAATTCTGCCTGAATTTCCAGCCTTTGGACTCAAGACTGACTTACTACCTCTTACGGATCTCCATCCTACTGGCATGCCCTGGGGATTTCAGACTTGCCAGCTTCCAGAACTGAACAAATGAATTCCATAAACTAAATACATATATATGTACATATTATATATACAAATAAGTCAATAAAATATATATTGCATAAACATAATCTGTTATATATTATAATAATATATATTCTGTGTAATATTTAAAGAAATTAACTTAAATGCATTTATTTATTTATTTATTTTCAGTGATATAGACACATGTGGAAAGAGACGGAGCTGGGAGGGAGTGGTACTTGGGACTCTGGCTGGTGAACGAGTTGCTGCTGCTCACTGACTTGCTCTCATTTCTGGAGGATCAAGGAAGACAGGGGGGAGAACCAGCAAGTTTCCAGGACTCATAACCAACCTCCTGGGACGTGGGGACCCTGGTTGAAATCCTCTGTCATGTTCCAAGGCAGACAGTGCTGCAGAATTCAGGTAATCACTGTCCCTACCAAGGGAGGATTATACTTTCTAGTCCCACTGGCATAAGACGTGGCCATTTGACCTGCTCTATCTGATAACACCTGATCAGAGGGGTGTGTGTCACATCTAGGCAGGGACTTTAAGGGTCAACATAGGATTTCTTCTCTTTTCCTTTTGCAGCATGGCTTGCAATGTTATAGAGACAGACTGCACCCTCTGTGGGTCCCAGAGACCCACAGGTGATGTAGGGCCACAGCCAACCCACTATGGAGCCACAACATGAGCAAGAGATGAGTCTTCTCTATTGAAAGCCACACAAAGTGTGTAGTGATTTGTTATTGTGGCATATATTAACCTATCCTGACTCATCTACATCTAACTATCTGCAACTATAGACGGCCCCGGTTCAAATCCTGTTTCCTACCACTTTCTAGCTGTGTGTTTGGACAAGTCGTTTAGCTTCTCTGTTCCTCAGTTGTCTCCTCTTAAAAAGTAGAGTATAGAGTACTCATATAAAGGGTTGTTGTAAGGATTCAGTTAGTTAACACATGAAAAGCTCTTATTTGTTATAGGCACGTAAAATACATTAATCAATACTTCATATGATTATCTCATGCTTTTAAGACTCCTCTCTACACAGTGACCCAGGGAGCCATCACCTTTAGGGCAAAGAAGGCAAAATTTGAAAGTAAAGCATAATCTCCACTGTACAGAGAATCAGCCAATTCTTGGGGAGGGGGAGTGGAAGTAATTTTTTTAATAAAGTGCCAGGTAATGCCCATTTTAGGATTTGCAAGCTTTATTTGGTATCTCTTATTCTCGTTGTCATTTTTTTCTGTCTTTCTCTTTGTATAGACCTTTAAACACGTAAAAGCAATTCTTAGTTGGAGAGACATACAAAAACAGGCCATGGCCAAATTTGGCCACTGAGCAGAGTTTGACAATCCCTGATCTAACCAATATTTATGGTATCTATTCTGATTGATTTTCTTTATAGGAGATTCCTATCTAACCTTTATTCTGGAAGGAGCTCAAGACCACCCTTTGTGCAGATAAACATTCAGCCCACATGGTGTATGTCTGCATTCATCTATTCAATGCACTTTCCCTGAGAGCCAACTGTGAGTCATCAGCTCTTCTCTAGATGGTTTCACTTCAATAATATGGGAGGTGATGCATCCCTTTGGCTCATCCATCAACAGTGAGGTAGACTTATTCATTACCAGAGACTTTAAGAACAGCTAATGAAGCTGATTCCTGAAGGGAAAGCAAATTTTTTTTGTTTATATGAACAAATATTGATGAGCCACATTGCAAAATAACAAAGGACTTCTGGTGTGGGTGTTTAGCACAGTCTTGTTTGATAGGAAAACTGTGCTGCTGGCATGGATTCTGTTCTGTTCCTGTGATGGCCATCAGTGGTCCACAGAGGTTATGTATGCACTGGGCTAGAGTTGCCACGAGCATGTGGATAAAACAAATGCTTACAGTTCCTCATGGGAAAAACTCACTGCAGGTTAATCTTCAAGACTGGCTCCTCTTTCCAATACTGCAGAAATTCCAGCCTTCTGAGTATTAGTACAAGACAAAGGATCCAGTGAGCAGGAGCACACATTTCCAGAAGGAAGTTGTGAGGTCCTGTGTTTCGCCTCCACAGGGAGGAGCCCCACAAGAGTTCTCATTGGCTGAATCTGATGATTTTGCAATCTTTTCTAACAATGTTGTCCAACTTAGCTATTGCCTCTTCTACTCTCTGGCGTTTGCTTTCAAATTCTGTTTGTCCATCTGTTATTTGTCCTCTGGCATTGTTGCCTACCCATTTTTTATGTTTTTCTGTTTTTTTTTTTTTTTTCTGTCTTCTCAGTAATTTCGCAGTATCAGCCAACTGTTTGAATTTTCTATCTTGCCCCGTTTTTGAGTGCAGGCTATAAGAAATTCTAGAACTGGAGAGAAGCGCAGGGTCTTACTTCTCTGGTGGCGTGTGTCTGCATCCAAAGTGTGTGTTTACAGGAACACAGAGTACACAGCTTTATGCTTATAATGCCACAAAGTCAGTGTGGCCTGTTTTCCCAGAAAACTTTACAATTACAATGAGTTGAAATTTTTTATTATAATCAATATGGGTCTATTATAGAAATGGCCAATGTATTTTGTTGTTTTAAAGCAAATATAAGAAAAACATTGCTGAATGCCTCTTTGTGTTTTGCCTCAAGTTCTATCTCCCCTGTTCTTAGAGGACATGTATGAAAAAGCAATCTGGGAAACACTGATTAAACCATAGGGTGAGTGAGGGAGGTCCTCAGTGCACACCCCTGAATGTTCTGAAGCACCAGGCACTGTGCTTGATCTTCCCCATGTATCATCTTGATGATAATCTTCATAATACACAGGACCACCATCATGTTTACCCCTTTGACAAAATGAAGGCTGAAAGAGGCAAATTAAGGATAACAGTGACAATGTTATTTCCACTATATTAAGTAACTTTTCTAAGGCCATGCCTAAGAAAGATATTAATACAACATTTCAAGTTGAGAGCTCCTCTCTCCCTTACTAGGAGAGATTTTTTCGCCTGATATTATGGTCTAAATTATATATCCCTAAAAAAAGCCTGTGCCAAAGTCCTAAGCCCCAGTACCTCAGACTGTGACCATATTTGAAGACAGGGTCTTTAAGGGGGTTATTAAGTTAAAATGAAGTCATGTCATTAGGGTGGGCTTTAATGCAGCACCACTGATTTCCTTATTGAAAAGGACACAGAAACACACTGAGGAAGACGATTTGAAGACACAGGGAGAAGACAGCCATCTGAGGCCAGGAGAGAGGTTGCAGAAGCTCAAGCCCTACCAACACTTTGATCCTTGACTTCCAGCCTCCAGAACTGTGAGAAAATAACTTTCTGTGGTATTAGTCACCTACTATGTGGCATTTTGTTACAGCAGCCACAGGAAACTAATACAGGAAACTAATAACAACGCATTCTCTCTGTATGTCTCTCTGTAATATTTATCTATATCATCTATATCTATACCAGTTGACTATACCTTGCCTGAAATGCTTGGGACCACAAGTATTCCCAATTTGGGATCTTTAAAAATTTTGGAGTATTTGTGTGACCCTATGGATATCATGCAGGGTTTTTTTTTTATCATTTTCAACAATGTCTTTGCACCATAGAGCAGAGAATAAGCAAACAAATACAGTAAGGAACACACATAGGTCCGGGCCCCAAGTGGGGCAGGGCAGGTAACTTGCCATTGGCACGTCTGGCCTGTATATATGCCGTTGTATTACCATTTATGTGTGTGTTTGCAAGGGAGATATCAGGTATACGTGGAAAAGACATGTTACATGAAGGGGTTGGTCACATGAGGTCAGTGTGAAAGTTTCCACTTGTTCAATTATGTTGGCCAACATTAAAAAAGTTTAGGATTTTGGAGCACTTCGAATTTTAGGTTTTTCCATTAGTGATACTCAATCTGTATCTATGGCTATCTAATCTATCATAAATCACATATCAATATTAATATATAGTAGATATAGAGACATATTTAATTCAAATATAAAACATTCTAAGAAGGATTTAGTCTTCTCTTTCTAACTATTGCAAAATAAACCTATTTTAACATCAACATAATGTTTTCCAGTCTGTATCCATCTACATGCTTGCAAGATTTCTACACAGTGGGAATTACAACATATATATTCATGTATATTCTAATATTTCCCCTTTTATTAGCACTCAAATATTTATAAAAATGTCATTAAATCACATACTATTTCTTTGTAGCAGTATATTGAAATGTTATATTTTTTTATTTTTGTATGTTCATCACATTAATAATCATTTTAGAAAATATACAGAGTAGGAATATAATCTCCAGAAGAAATTTAAAAATCACTCATAATTTTATTATTCAGAGATGGTATGTGAACATTTTGCTGTTAGTGTTTTCATTCTACATTTGCATAAATAGACACATATACACATTGACATGCATACGTATTGAACATACTTTTCTGTGTTCTTTTTTTTTTTTTTGAGACGGAGTTTGGCTCTTGTTATCCAGGCTGGAGTGCAATGGCGCGATCTCGGCTCACCGCAACCTCTGCCTCCTGGGTTCAGGCAATTCTCCTGCCTCAGCCTCCTGAGTCGCTGGGATTACAGGCACGCGCCACCATGCCCAGCTAATTTTTTGTATTTTTAGTAGAGACGGGGTTTCACCATGTTGACCAGGGTGGTCTCGATCTCTTGACCTCGTGATCCACCCGCCTCGGCCTCCCATT
>NW_022436960.1:5230584-5308282 GCF_009761245.1 Sapajus apella | reverse complement strand
AATTTTTTGTATTTTTAGTAGAGACGGGGTTTCACCATGTTGACCAGGGTGGTCTCGATCTCTTGACCTCGTGATCCACCCGCCTCGGCCTCCCACAGTGCTGGGATTACAGGCTTGAGCCACTGCGCCCGGCCTTCTGTGTTCTTTATATAGGAAAAGTACTAAATCCTTACCTGTTATCTCTGAAGCAAATATTTTCCCAGATTTGTGTTGTTTTATTTTCATTTTTAAAAGTTTAATATTTTTGTACATTCAAACCTCTTGAATTGTATGAGATATTTTTTTCCTGTCATTTTCATGCTTCAAAATTATGCCTCTATCCTGAGATCAGATAAGTATTCAGCTGGATACTATATGTGTTATGGACAAAATGTTTGTGCCCCCCAAGATTCATATGTTGAAATTCTAATCCCCAGTAGCATGGCATCAGGAAGTGGAGCCTTTGATAGGTAATTAGGTCATAAATGCAGGGGCCTCATGAATGGGATTAGTGCCCTGTAAGAAGGAGAAAAGAGCTAGCCCTCTCTGTTTCTGCCATGTGAGAACACAATGAGAAGTCGGTAGTCTGCAAGCCAGGAAGAGAGCCCTGACAACCCAGCCATACCAGCACCCTGACCTCAGCCACGCTAGCACCCTGATCTCAGCCACGCTAGCACCCTGACCTCAGCCAGACTTCCAGCCTCCAGTACTGTCAGAGATAAATTTCTGATGTTTATAAGCTGCCTAGTCTGTGGTACTTTGTTATAACACCTCAAACAAATTAAGATAACACAGTTTCACTTTTTCCATCTAATTATTTAATCTCTCTGGAATTTACCACTACAGAGTATTTTATGCAAGCCCATACTAATATTTCTCGAGAGGTTAATACCTGATCCCAATGATATGTTTTGAACTGTCCTTCCCTTTGCCACTGCACTGTTTTTCTATTTCTGCATTGCAAGATCTACAAATGTAGTGACTTAAAACAGCAGCCACTGTTAGCTGACTGTTCTGTAGGTCAGAATTTCAGGCACAGTGTGTCTCAGGCCCCTGCTCAAGGTCTCACAAGCCTGGAATCAAGGTGTCAATGCATGTGCCCTCATCTAGAAACTCCACTAGAGAAAGATTTGCCTCCATCTCTCTCAGGTTGTGGGAAGACTTCATATTTCCTTGCCTTTGTAAGACTCAGGTCCTCATTTCCTTGCTCAGAGCTGAAGGGCTGAGGATCACCCTACAGTTACCTCCTTGTCATGTGACCCCACTCATAACCCCTCTCACTTATTTTTTTCCCTCATGAGACAGATCCTTGCTCTGTCACCCAGGCTGGAGTGCAGTGGTGCAATCTGGGCTCACTGCAACCTCTGCCTCCCAGGTTCAAGAGATTCTCCTGCCTCAGCCTACTGAGGAGCTGGGATCACAAGCCTGCACCACCATGCCTGGCCAGTTTTGTGCTTTTAGTAGAGACAGGGTTTCACCAAGTTGGCCACTCTGGTCTCAAACTCCTGGCCTCAAGTGGTCTACCTGCCTGGGCCTCCCAAAGTGCTAGAATTACAGGTGTGAACCATGGAGCCCACCCTCACATTTTGAATCTTGAGGAAGGATCAAATCACTTTTAGATCCTTTCTTATTAGGTCAAGACTACCAGAATGTTCTCCCATCTTATTAACTGATTGGGAACCTTAATTACATTTGCAAAACTTACTTATATTTGTCATATATGGTAACCTAACAAGGGGGATGCAACTCATCATATTCACCAGTCCTGGTGAAATTCAAAGGAGCTGGTGGGGGGTGGTCATGCAGGATACGTAGCACGGAGCACAGATCTTGGGGACAAGTCCGAAATTTTGCCTACTTCCTCATTACTTTTCTATCGCATGTTACTACTATAGTTCATCTTTGGTAAGTATTTGATAACTTCTTTACCACATGTTAGCATATTTCATTTTTGTTCTATGCATCAGGACCTGCCAATGAACTATGTAGTCAGGCCTGTGCTCTGTTGCTGTCATTATTATAGAATTATAAAGTGTTTTGTGACATAGTTAGGCTAGGTGTCCTCAATGTTGTCTTCTCCCAAAAATGTCTGACTGCATTGCCTTGTATTCCTGTATTTATTCTCCCAGGTGAACCCCAGCATCATTCCTCAAGCCCCCATTCCCCAGTCTGGAGGCTGTCTTATTTGAAATTTGATTTTGAGCTAGTGAAACCAATGAATTATGGTAGGGAAAAAATTACACCTTTACAGAGTGTGGTCTTTCTACATAGACCATACTTTTACTTTCAAATTTGCTTAAACACATATGTTGAGTGTCAACTCCACCAGATAGAGTTGAACATAAAGAAGTATGCTCCATAGAGCTCTGGTTTATGTTAAGAAGATGGGCCATCAATAAGTAAACAAGTGAACAAAATTATTGCAAACAATGTTAAGTGCTAGGAAGCATAGGGTAAAGTGGCAAAAGTGGCTAGGCTGACAGTGGGTGTTAGAGATGGGAAGTCATACTTGTTCCTCTTATAAAGTCAATACATCTGACAACATCTGTAGAGCTTTCCTCACACATCAGTTCTCTAGCAGACACCAACTGGTGTCCTACGACTTAATTCTGACACTATCTATTTGGAGATAGCATTAGAGCCCATGGGCTAAATTGTCAGCCCCACAAGACTACTCCCTACTTTAGGTGCCTGTGAAAGGTAGAAGATTACCCACAACTTCGGTCCAACTTGCCTACAAATCAAGTTTTCTCCAGCGCTGTTCTCAGGTTTGATTATTTGCTAGAGTGGCTCACAGAATGCGGGGGAACATGTGCTTGTGTTTACTGACATACTATAAAGGATATTCCGAAGGACACAGATGAACAGCCAGATGAAAAGGTGCATTGACAGGGGAGAGAGAGCAAGGAGCTTCCATGCCCTCTCCAAGCAAGTCGCCCTATAGGTACCTCCGAGTGTTCAGCAATTTGGGAGTTCTCAGAACCCTGTCTTTTTGGGGGTTTATGAAAACTTCATTACATAGGTATGACCAATTACATCATTGGCCACTGGTGGTCAACCCAACCTTCAGTTTTTCTCCCCTTCCCAGAGTTTAAGGATGAGTCTGAAAATTTCCATCCCTCAGTTTTAGGGCTAGTCCCTCAGATAACCAGACCCCACCCTGAAGCTGGGAGCCACCAGCCACCAGCCACCTCATTAGCATATGAATTAGACACTCTTAAGTGATACTTCAAAGATTCCAAGGTTTTTGGGGAGCTATGTGCCATGAAAAAGGGGACAAATGAAGGTGAAATAAATATATATATATATTAACAGCATAAAAATATATAATACTTTATATATTGTGTATTTTAAATATATTTTATTATTTTATATATTTTTATATAATATATTTTTATATGTTATATGTTTTATATATATTATTGTAATTACAATATCACAGTAGGCAGCTATGGAACGGAAGTAAGGGAATCTTCGTTGCGATAATCTGATGGTTTGATAACTCTCAACCAATTACGAAATTAAGAGGACAAGCATCTGGGGAAGAGGAAATGGTAAGTTCAAACACCCTGGAACTGCCAGGATGCTACTCAACAGGTGTGCAGTCATAAGGGATCTAAATCGAGTCCATGCTTACATTTCTGAAGAATAAGTTCATGCATTGTTTCCTGTATGTGTACTGTACCCACAGTGCTTCGAGATAAAATTATGTTTTCTGCTTCTCAAGAAAATAGGTTACGTATATGTTTCCTGGTTTCTAGAAAGAATGGGTTAAGATTTCCATGTTTTCTAAGTGATTGCTGCTAATACATAGAAAACCTATTAAATTTTAGATTTTTTTGAAACAGTCACGTTACTTAACTGTGATTATTTCAAAATTTATTCAGTTTATAAATCACTGGATTTTCTGTTCTTCTGTTTTTGAGGTAGACACTCATAACAAATGCAGCCATGATGATTTTGCAATAAGCTAAATTTTGCATCTCCCTTTTAAAAAGTCATCATAGTTTTGCTCTCATTTCATATCTTAGCATTAGTTTTATTTTCACAGATCTCAATGGAAATTATTCTTCTGTTTCACAGCAAGTTGCATTTGGTTTAAGGTAGAGGGTGTGATCCTTTTTTGATATTTTCATGCTATTACAGGAGCTCGTCTCAATTTGGATGTATTATAAACGAAAGCACTCTACAGTATCTGTTTTCTTCAGGTTTACTTTTCTTCTGAATGATTTCCTTTACATACAGGAAGAGCTGGATTCCTGGAGCAGAAGGAATCATTGGGGTGCTGGCTGGGAATCAGTGACTCTGGACAATATTTATCAGTTGTTTACTTGCGGTGACTTATCTAGGAGTTTGCTTTATAAATAATAATTCAGTTGCCTTGCGGTAAAGTGACTCTTTGTTATAGCCGTGGGCAGAGACAGAGAGAAGAGAGAGGAAGACTGACCCAGGAAACATGTTGAAAACAAAGCTAGGAGTCTGTTCTACTCTTTTTCTGCTAAGCGGCTCCTGCCTATCAGGAATTGGCCATTCTTATCCCTGCGGAAGTAGTAATGCATCCTGTCCTGAATCTACACCCTGCTGTGAATTCTCTGTGCAATCTGGGCAGACCAGTTAACTCCTCTGAGCCTCTTTTTCCTCGTGAGGGTTATGCCCTCTATCTTGTAGGGGCTGCTATTAGTATTAAATAACATACCCTATTTAAAATGTCAAGCATCTTGCATGGAGCAAATTCTCAAAAATGATACCATATTTTCTTTCTTTTTGTTTCCAAACCAAAGAGAATTTCTAGTTGCAACAGAGTCTACAGACATTTCTGTTTAATGTCTCATGTGGAAAGCAAACACTCAGTAGCTGGGAAGCATGATTACTGTGGCTGCTTTGTTGTTATTGCTATTTTGCTATCATCATCATCATCATCGTCCCCATTGAGATGAGTCTAAGTCAACTGGGTCACCTGGTGAGCAGGACTTTATAATCGCTAGGCCAATTAGACACTCTGTCTTGAATTCGTAAAGCATGAAGACAGCTATCTGCAAAAGAGACACCGTTCCTTACATGTTAAGAATGACTGAATCAATGACTGAAGAAGCCACAGTGTTCGTTTCTTCCTCCCTGTGGAAATTCTTCCCCTGGTCTTCCACTTTACATCGCCTCTGCCCATCAGCCTATGTGACTCAACAAACACTTTTGAGAGCAAACATTTTAATATTTATTACAACTGTGCCCATGTATCTCGAGACGAGACTGCCAATCTAGTCCCCCCTTAACCCTGCCCCACAAAACACCAAATTTCTCATGTAAATTGTATGAATTTATTTCCAAACTCTGCCATAATTTTGAACCATCAATTTGAGTGCCATGTCTCTAGACTTTATTATTTCCACATCATTTCACAAGGAATGACTGATATACAGAGTAAAATATAAAGTGAAGGAATGATTAGGCAAATTTAACGCACAAAAGCCATTTAAATTCACGTTCCTGTACTGGATGGTTTTGTTGAAATGCTGTGAGCAGGCAGTAGAGTCTTCAGGCCCAGCGGGTATCATACCCGCCTTTAGGAGTTGTTTAATGCTGGCTTGGGCACTGCCCAGATACAACTGAACAACACTCGCCAGGGATCATTCTTTGCCACATACGTATTAAGAGTCATAATGAAAAAAAAAATATATGGTGCTGAAATTTTGGCCTTTAACTTGGAGTCAAATAAATACACTGGTTTTGGAACCTGCTAGACCCAGCTTTGAAGCTTATCTCCAACACATAGATAATTCTCCTTGAAATGCAGTCTTCCACGTGGAAAACTGGAGTAATAACATTTGCCACAATAGCATTTTGGTGGGGGTGTTAGTGATAGGCATTCTGTATACAATGACACTTTATAAGCTTTTAATAAAGTGTAACTATCATGAGTGTAATTATCATTTGTTGTGTCTCCCAAGTAGAACCATTGTCACTTATTGAATGTTTATGGCTTTTACTTGGAGTTGTGACTTCTGGGACAAAGCCCTCACCGCCACAGCCAATGACCATTTCCTCCTTTATCTTTAAGACTTAAAATCCCAGGGAAAATGTGGCACATATACACCATGGAATACTATGCAGCCATAAAAACGATGAGTTTGTGTCCTTTGTAGGAACATGGATGAACCTGGAAACGATCATTCTCAGCAAACTGACACAAGAACAGAAAACCAGACACCACGTTCTCACTCATAGGCGGGTGTTGAACAATGAGAACACATGGACACAAGGAGGAGAGGTTCACACACTGGGGTCTGTTGGGGGGAACTAAGGGATGGACAGCAGTGGGTGGGGAGTTGGGGAGGGATAACACGGGGAGAAATACCAGGTATAGGTGATGGGGAGAAAGGCAGCAAACCACTTTGCCATGTATGTACCTATGCAACAATCCTGCATGTTCTTCACATGTACCCCAAAACCTAAAATGCAATAAATTTATATATATATATAAAAGACTTAAAATCCATTGATCTCTCCAGTGAGTTCATTCTAGCTGAACCCCAAATTAATCTCCTTTTGTCAGCTTCCAACTGGCTACTTCTGCTGAGATCTGCTTGCCTTTCCTTTGGAGCTCAAAGCTATAGAGGTTTAAGATTTCAGCTGGGGATAAACACGAAGCTTCTTCTAGATTATTTCATATGACCCGAGAATTATTCTTTTGCCACTGACCATTGTCGGGGGTGCACAAGGAATAGGTTTAGGCCCTAGCAACTAAGTAAGCACTGAGCAGAAGAGGTTATCACTAACCCCTTGTGAGGTCACCCTGCCTTACGGCACATCACTGAGCTTGCAGTCCCAAGGAGCAGAGCCTAAGATGGAAATCTCTTATCAAGTGATTTACTCAGAGAGAAACTTTAAAAAGAGAGACAAAATCAGGAGAAGGGCAGGAGAAGATGCTGAGCAAGGATGAAGTCTCAGCTGCAGGCTAGCTCATGTCTAATCCCACAGAAGCTCTGGGGTATAAATGGCACCACAGTATCGGTCCCCTTGGTGACTTGGACTCCAGACGATTGTTCCCACGCATCAGTTAGCTATTAGCTGCAAGCCACCTGTGTTGGGGTGGGTGGGTGGGGAGTGCAATTTCTAAGGTGAGGGGTTCTATAGCAGAGGGTGATTCTCTACAGAATGGTGCAGCTTTGAGCCTACAACAGCCAACACTTGCAGCAATTGGAAGATGGGTACTCAGGCTGAATAAAGCAGATCTATGCAAAGTCCCAAAGTGACCACTAAACCGACAGCTCTTCCTGAACCCGTGACACACACATTTGTCCCCATTTTGCATAGCAACCGGGGCTTGGTCCTGATTCTCAAATGAGTGCCGAAAGGAAATAATAGATCCTTAGAGCTCATTTCTGCATCTGACAATCTCCTACCACCCTGACTGTTGAGTGCATTCATAATCATTTATCTAATGCATCTCTTTTTTACCAGATGGCAAACTTCAGCCTGGTAAAGACAGTTGGCCATATCACCTCTATCCAGAATACTGCCTACCCTGCAGTAGATACTCAGTAAACACATGCGGACATACATACATGAACATACACATCTACACAGATGCAGCATCTCAGGGATGTACGATCATTCTCAGGAGCAGAGCAGTTCAAGTTTATGTTGAGAAAAGACTGGCTAACACTGTAACATAATCTGCTTCTGTGTGTCATGGACTTGGCACCATCTGCCACTTCCATCATTCTGCAGAACCGACCCAGTCCTCTGTTAGTCATTCTGATTCCTAACTGTGCTAGAGCTCACCGTGGACAGAAATCATTGGCATGCCTGATATGAAAAGACCTAGTGAAGGTTTGCAATGACTGACTTTCTTCGACCTGGGCCACTGCAGATATCTAAACAAAACCTCCTCTCCCAAACTGGCCTAGAAAAGTATAAAAAGGGTGGGGTGGGGCTTGGAAAATATGATTCGTTTCTGGACGGTGAGAACAAATAAGGAAGCATCACCTCCCAAGGACCACAGAGCCAAGTTGTAAATAGGCTCCCATCACTTACATGTATGCAGAGCAAACCTGCCCATGGTCCACCTTCAATCCAAGTCTTTTCTGTTGCACAAGCCCTGGCTTACAAAACTCTCTCTCCTTGTCCATCCTTGCTTCCTTCATCCATTTCCCATTCTCTGATCATTTTTATCCCTACCTGTCCAAGACACAGTGGGGAACAGACTTAAGGCCTGACCAAGTCAAACTCAGGATCTCGGATACAAAACTTTCCCATGATCCCATAGTCTGATCTGTCCCTGGACTTAGCTGGATCTTCACTTTGGGTCAAAATCATCTTTCTTGCTTGCCAGGTCTAGTTCCTTCCCAATATGTACACACAGAATAAGCCTCTTCTTTTCAATGTAATGGTCATTTCCAAGGTCACTTTCAGGCATGAGCCTGTTAACCACACAAGCAACACTCAAACCACGGCAAGCAGGACTCAGAACTAGAGGCCAGAGTGAAAGAGTTCAGATATGGAAGGAGTCTGATCATAGAGAGCTCAGGACTCACATAATGTAGCTTTTCTGGATAAGAGGGCTGAGAGCAGAGGGTAGGTCCTGGGATTTGGTGCTCAATGTCATGTTCCTGGGGAATGGTATCCCTCAGAGCCAAGGGGGCTCATTTGCAGAGCTGCACATTGAGGCTACGGAAATGATCAGTGGCTCTGTGGCTGGAAGGGGCTGATGCAATGTATATGCCTGGGGAGAGAGCAGCAACCCTGAAGGCAGAGTGGATTTTGCTTCTCAGGTCCTGTGATTGTGGGTTCTGGGAGGCTCAGGCCCAGTTCTGAAAGGAGCCCCTGAGCTCTTGGAAAAGCTCCTTCCAAATCAGAAATGATGAGAACCTGAACCTAACCTTGGGCTCAAGTTTACTAGTGAAGAGCTGAGGAGTACTGTGTGAGCCAGGGGTCATCAAATTGAACTTTATGCTTTTATTAAAGATAAATACCATGTCCCAATGCTGTGTCTTCTTTGGTAAAATATACCAGCCAGACTGGCCATTTATGAAAGATAAATGCAGGAATGGATGAATGAGTGAATGAATGAAGTGGGTGAATAATGAAGTGAATGAGTGAAGTGACCTGGACTTTAATCTTAACCAACTGAAAGAAAGAAAGGTCTCATTATCAGCTCCAGGCAAACCAGGAGAGATCTTGTTTTCCTAGATACTGGTCAAATTTGATAGAGAATCCTGTTTTGAAATACGAAATACTGAAACCAGGGAAGAACCTGATTTAATATCATAAGAAGAATCAGAGGCACAAAAATAGCAAGTGAATGCAGTTAATTACTATTTAAATATTGATCATAAAAGACTCTTTCAGCCTGAATTAATGTAGTGAATTTCAAATCAAAGACCCTGTATAATCAGATAAAGATTGACCATTGACCCTGGCATTGTGCCAGATGACTAAGTCAGGTCTCATCCTTTCTTGGGGAGCCTCCCCTTGGTGTTGACATTCCAGGGACAGGCATGGCTCCAGCAATGCACCCTAATGTTGAGTCTGCATAGATGTAATCAGAGATGGAGCACCAGACTGTCTTTGAGAGGGATTTCCTCCAAACCATGAAACTGATCTTAATCACTTTTGCGTGGCTCTTGCTGCGTTGTTGCAATTATAGAGAAATTCAAGTGAAAAACAAAATTCACCGGACAAAAAATAAATCTGTGTCAATATCATAATATATGTGGCAAAAAGCAGCCCAGCTGTGGCCTCAGTGCAGGACAACCAAGACAGAGAGTCTCTATATAGTGCTTGGCATCTCACAGGGGCCTTGGCTTTCCTCATGTCTTTACTGTACTTTGTTTTAACCAACCTGGGAGAACGACATCACCTCACCTGTCCTGCAGAAGAGAAAACTGAGGCCCAGAATGTGAACGGAATGTGTGCAAAGCTACTAATAATTGTCCACCTAATGATTGTAATTCAGATACAGTTTTGATGCTCCTCAATACAACTTCCTCACTCTCCTCTTAAATCAAATGTGAGCAGCATTAAAAGGAAATAAAAGTACAGCATTGTACAGAAAGACAGATATGTCATTCATGGGTGTGAGTGTCCATAAATATACGTGGGTATACATGTATATATGCATGGCTATATGTATGTATCTACAGGCATGATAAAAAATAAAAATAACAACAAAACACGGAAGTAAAAAAAGACAGTGATTTTCCAGCAGGTGCCTGCAGAGCCCTTCTCTTGATTCCTGAGAGGTTCAATTAACGGATGCAAGTCATAAAACAGTGCATTTTCTCCCTGCTATGATGCATTGTTTTTAATCTCACTGCCTTGTATTATATCACATTCCTATAATTCTTCCGACAGGAAAAGGCTTGTTTCATAAAAATATAGTCCCCAGCATTTGAAATATAAGTTCACATGCAGGCAACATATATATCACCGAGCTGGCAAACTAACTCACTTACTTAATCCACTAAACTTCAGGTGCTTTCTATATTATGTGAAATGGCTTGAAACAGGCAGAAGCTGCCAGGACCCATCACGACTTCTTTGCTCAAGAGAGACGAGAGGAGAAGGGAGGAGGGGGAGTGGAAATTCCCTCAGTGGATTCCACAATAACATGCCTTTCATTATCACCCAGGACACTGGGTAATGTTCATTGTGCATGCACAATAAATTACTATTTACCTGGCAGTGCCTTTGATAAGCGCATCTCCTCTCCCTATTTCTGTCCACGCAGCACGGAGCAGCGAAACCCCTTTGCCTGTAATTCTTATTAAGGTGATACCTTTTCTGAATAAGAAAGTACACACTTCCAAAGCTGGCACTCTCTGGGGTTTTTAAGGGACATTGTTTTTATTGGTTCCCTTTTATTTCTTCCACCCCGCTGTGTTTTAATGCTATAGTGACTTCTGTGTATACAACTCTCATATTGAAATGTCGGCTGCAGATATATGCAATATTAAAGAGCGCTTATGAATTTTTGACATCTAATTAGTCGCTACCCAGTTAACATGTCAGGACTCAGAGGGATTAGGGAGGCAGCCCTTTCTGAATAAGTTACAGGGAGGCTCCTGTCCTTTTCATGTATTATTCTTTAATGTAGGTGGTGATTATTTGGCTGTGATTAATTGATGAAGCCCATTGGCCTGGCAAGTGGTGCCGAATTCACCATTCCTCACTTTTATTTCCCTCAGTAGGGTTCTGCCACTTAATCGGAGGGGCTTGCTTCCTTCCAGGCAATCTCTCTGTGCAGCGTTCTGGGGCAGAGGGACTGTTCCTGGGTGATGCACCTGGACACTTTGTCAGCTCTTGACTCCCTGGTCAGCAGTGGCCTTTGCATCCTGCCTTCTTGGACAAGCCCTGTGGCCTGTGCCCCCCAACCCAAGGCACGTCTGAAACGCAGTGGCATCCCCTATACAAAGGCTTCCTGTTGCTCCCCTTTTCTCTCCTATCTGATTTTCAAGACTTGCTTTCTGGTACCTTTAACACCTGTAGCTCCCAGCCTGGCTCAGTTTACTTCTAGGTTCAGCTGCCTGCCAAGACACCAGGTGACAGTCGGGCCTCTCCAAAGCCGCTCCCACCATTGTCTACAGCTGTGGGGCCCAAGAAACCCCACACGTGAGATGCGCAGTCTGATATGGCCGGTTCTGCCCCTCTGGGTAAGTGATATCAGGCTCTACAAAAAAGCAACAATGAGAAGCGGATGTTGATGAGCGGGGACTGCTGGCTGCTTTTATTGGGCAATGCCCCAAGGGTGTCAAACACCCTGCTGTGTGCGGGCAGCTTCCGCTTCCTAGGAACTCTATGCCCACGCGACCCTCCAAGAAGCCCCTGTTCCAGCTCCCTAGGGTCCCAGGAAGGCATCGTCTCTGGCATTGTGTTCTTGTGAACGTCAGATCTGATCATCTTGGATTTGAAGCTGGGCATGATTTTTAATATTTTAGGTAAAGCAAGCGGGGAAATGGTTTGTGAGTACAGCTCTGTGTTTATTCACGGGGCTCTGGAGGTGTTTTCTCCTGCACCGCGTGACTCTCCTTCCATGCACCCGCATGTGCAGGCAGGCACACATGTGTATACACACAGGTGCACGAATCCATATGCACAGACCTGCGCATATACACATACAGGCCCACACACACGCCCATGTACACATGCAGGTACACATACCCATGCACACACAGGAACACACATGTACACACACAGACTCTCTCTCTCTCCCACAGCTTTCTAAACAAAGGCTCTGCCATCAGACTTTCCTACCCTGGTCTCCTGATTTTATGGACACGTAATTCCCTTCTTTTTTGCAAAGCAGAATCCGCGCCCCCCCCCCCCATTATAAACTCCCACCATTGAAATCTATAATTGGGGGAGTAACAGAACTGTGGCTGATTTATCTTTTTAAATGCATCGACCCTGGACGAGCCATCCTAAAAATGTGTAATTATAAATAAACCTTCACCTATGTCAGCTGGCGGAGTTTTTAATTACTGCACTTGATGTCAATCAAGGCCAGCTCTGGGTGCACATGTTAGGGGGCAATTTCAGAGGAATTTTGTGGACATAAGCTGTTTGCCTTTTTCTATTATCTGCATTTAAAAGGGGAGGGGAGGAGACACCACGACAGCCAGGACGGAAGAGAGAAAGAGCAGCTCCTGGAAAGAAAATGGTCGGGGAGGCATTTTACCCAGGCTGCAGCCTCCTGCCAAGGCTGGGGAGGGCAGAAACTGGACATCTCCCCTAACCCAGGGCCCCACACTGCTGACCCCCTCTTTGTCTCACCAACCCTTTCTTGCAGGAAGATAAGGAGGGAGCTGGAAGTGGGGTATATATTTGCTGATGGAAGGGGGTGGGGGGATCCCTGCTAATCATGTGGGGACAAGGTGGGGGTAGGGGTGGGGGTGGGACAAGGCAGGGAAGGGGAAGATCAGGAAGAGCAAGAAGTGGGGAGGGGGAAGCGCTAAAAGGAAAAAAAAATCAATTGATGCATATTCACTTTCTCCTCCGCTGCGGATTCTATCCGAAGGAAACACTGAACTTTGTAGTGTTAGCAGCAGCTGAAATTTAGAATTATTGTTTCCTTCTAACAGAAGACTCATTTTCCACGGCCGCATTTGCAGCATAATAAGCTTTTTGTTATTTTTTCAATTAGAGTCAATTGACCTAACAAAATGCTTGGCAATTAAGTGATTTTTGTAATGGTCCGGGGGTAATTTAGTCGAGCTTGTCAGCTGTGTTTCATGAAGCCAGGCTGTCTTTTTTTTTTCCCACTGCCTCTCTCTCTCTCCCTCTCTCTCCGTCTCTCTCTCTCTCTTGAGCATAATGGCTCATAATTTCGAAATCTTTTCCTTCTGTTTCCCTCACAATAATTCGCAATTACAGGAAGTTGTTGGAGGTGATTTTTTTTTCTACCTTGCCTTTTGAGTCAGTAATTTTAAATAAAATGTACATACTTATAAAAAGGCAGCTATTACTGAAATCACTTTTTGTGTAAACTCAATTATTTCATGAATAGTGACACCAGCTTATACTGGGTCCCACTCCTGAAGGCTGAAGCATTATTATCTTCAGGGTAAAAAGGTTGGAACATTCAGAACACTCCAAATCAAACCAGCATTCAGTAAGGTAAACACGACTTCAGGAGAGCAGGAGGCAGCTGGGTTACCTGGCCGTGAAAAATGGCAGCCTCTAGGCAGGCTTCATCTCTGTTTCCTCCCCTGGGCAAGGACTGGACTTTAGCTTCCCATCCTCTGATTTATGAGGAAATTCCTCATTTGCCTAATTGATTCATTTTCTTAAGACGACATCTGGAGTTACATTTTCTTTTAAAAGGCTGCAGTTAGAGCTGATGACTGGCTCAGATGTTCCTTCATTGTATCACTATCTGTTTATACCTATCTTAAAAATATATAATATTCTGCACGTATCTGCATACGTGCATACATACAGAAACAGCACAAAGCCATGTGCCGGGGTTATTTTTCAGACAAATTCGCCTAGGAAGTAATGCGAGTCGTTATCAAGATTCATCTTTAACCTTTAGGAGGCTCATGCACATTTCCGCATTGCCTTATGTGTTTGCAAATGATCGCTGCGTTCTACAGCTGAGATACAATCCCTGGTTGACTTTAGTTGCCCCCATTGTGAAAAACAACTTAGCAGCAGCCCACTTCGTTCCTTGGCAAAAAACTCCCCAGTAGGGGGCAGTAGAAGAGCAAGCCAGCGGAACCCCATTTTGGCTGGCCCTTCAACGGGGCAAGACTCCCCGCTCTGGGAGACCCATCCCCTCTTGACTCTGGTTGGAGCACAGAGCTGGGAAGATCCATTAGTACAGAACACTGGTTTTGAATGGGTCTCCTAGTTCTGTCTGGATAACGTCTAATCAAATGCTCCTCCCTCTCCCTTTAGGTTTTATGTCTTTTCAAAGTGGTTCATTTGAAAGCTGTGGCTGTTGTCAGCTGGGTGCTGAGAGCACTGGACAAATTCCCTGCCTGGGTTGTGTAGACAGCGTGGGGAATGGGGGACCCCTGGACCCTGACAGTCTCACCAGGCCTAATGAGATGAATGTCCGTCAGACCTGTGCTGATGCAGCTACTTTCCCTGTGAATTTGACCATCGAAATTCTTCCTACATTTCAATTCCCCCAATTCTAAAATGAGGAGGCTGTGCTAGATACCATCTCAGAACTCTTCCAGCTATAAATTGCAAACCAATCAGGTATTAATCAATTCACTCATCCACTCTTTATTACATGTACCCTGATCTGCAGAAGACATTCTTGTGTATAACATTCTTGAGTTTGATTTGTTCTTTTAAAAAATATGGAATTTTCATTTAATTCCAAATGTCTTTTTTCTTTTTGTTGTTGTTGTACAATTTACTCGCAACCAAAGAAGAAATAAAGATATTTTGGAGAGTTAAAATTATTTCTTAGCTTTAAATAGGTGTGTGCTTTCCACAGTGACTGACATTTCACCTGTATTTTGAGATATTTGGAAATCTTTACCTGTTTCCCCAAGGGTTATGGATAGCCTTGGGCTTGACTTGGTTTAGATTCTCAGACACTGTGGTTTGGCTTGGGCTGGGGCTGGGCCCAGCCTCTCAAGGCTTTGATTAATCCACTGCACCTCTCATTTTCCTGACTATAAAAGAGAAGCTACAGTTCTGAATAAGCATCTTGCAGAAGAAAGGAGCCAAAGCAGAAAGTATTAAACTTTCATCCAGCACCGTAGGAGAGATGTAGTTATTAAATTTCAGCTGCTTATCACAATGATATGAAAGTCATTTCGCATGATTGCTTTGCATCCTCAAATCTTCTGCTTTTATTTGCAATGCATCTCCGTGCTTTCTTATTAGAAAAATACTCAAAGGATAAAAAAGCTGATAATATTATTCGGTTTTGACAATTAGGTAGAAAAAGCATTCAAAGAAGTGCTTTTTTATTGCAGCTGGTAATACTATTGGAGGTCCTCCTGATAGCAGTCTATCCTGATGCTACCCAAGGTGACACTGGTTTTATCTTCTAATTGCCATGTATGGGTTATGCTGGATCTGGGCAAGGGAGGCTATTTCTAATCTTTGCATTGGGACATAGGACTCTAGCTTAGGTGACAGGTAGAATATCCCAAACCTCTTGATTTATGTCATGTCCACTGTCCTCATTGGTGCTGGGCATGGGAAGAGGACCTTCGCTGGCTATTCAACACACTTTTGTTGAATATTGACTGTGTGTTGGGAAATGCCTTAAGGCCCAGGGCTATAGCTTTGAGCCATAGTCCATCTACAATTGAATTTTATCTCCCCTTTTCCATTAAATCATCGGTTTACTTTTAAGTTATATATCCATATCAAATTCTAAGTTATGTATATATTTGTGCACATAAAGATATATAATTTTTTTAATCATTTTACTATCTTTTCATGGTCCAGAGAAATGCAAAAATGATTACTTTGACTTATTAGCCAGTTCTATATACCTGATTTTACTTCAGCCTTTTAAATAGCTCTATGAGATAGAGACTCATTTTCTTTTGATAATAGAGGAAAATGAAGCTTAGAGAGGTAAAGAGACTTGTTCAGGGTCATACAGGTGGCATATGACATCTATGTGATTGCAGTCAGGTCTGAGAGTATCAATCAGTGCTTTCTTTTGGCCCTAGCCTACTGCCAGCATCTCCGTCAGCATTTGTCACCAACAGTCCTCAGTGCCCTTTTCTTTATGTGTTCAGATTCTAGCAAGGTAGTCAGAGACCTTAGCCCAACTGGCATCACCCAGTAATAGACCTGAGCACCAGGGCTTTGGGAGCTGAGATAGGGGAGTAGGAGCCCCACTCGGCCAGATCTCTAAGCCCCACACTTTCTGCGTTTTGCAAGGAAATGGACATTGCTTAAAACAACCATTAGACTGATATTGATAACAAGGGAGATGCAGCCACTGAAATCTAATTCTGGAGAGCTAAAGGAACCCTTGTCGGAAGAGGAAAAGGTAGCTGCACCCCATGGAAACAGCTCCCAGTGAAAGTCAAGGTCTTCCTTAAAATTAAGGAAAGGTTAAATTAAGATCCTAATTAATTTAACAATAATTTGTAGAGGTCTCACCATGAGCCAGACCTGGTTCTTGGTGCTTGGGGTACCAGTGAAACACATGAAGGCAATGATGCTTGCAACAGTGGAAGTTACGTTGTAGCTGGGGAGTTAGACTAAATAGCAAGCCACAGAACAGCGTGTCAGAAGGCAGAGTGCCACAAAAAAAAATAAAAGTAAAGCCAGATCTGGCAGACATGGGGCACAGCTTCAGTTTGCATATTAAATATCCTGATCAGGAAAGTGAAATCTAGCCCCAGATATGTCTTGGGAATCTTTTTGTTCTGGGCTTCATATATCATGAACCAAAATTTTCTAAACTTGACTGATCTTAGGAATCACTAAGGAGGAATGTGGTTTTTTAACTGTATGGAATCCCAGGCTCACCTAGGGATTCAGATTGTCAGACTCTTCTGGACCTGGAGCCTAGGAATCTGCATTGTTTAACAAACCAGCCCAAAGTAATACAGATGTGCAAGTATATTTAAGAAGCCCTGGACTAAAAGGCCGAGTGTACTGTAAGGGTCCTAGGATGAATCCTCTCTGTTCATCATCTCTGTGACCTTGGGAATATTATTGGACAATGAGGTTTTCTTTACTGCTGTGGTTGTTAATGAGGGTTAACTAATACAACAACAGTTGGGAAAACATCTAGCCTGGGCCACGGCACATCATTGGAACTGTATTTTTTTTTTCTATTACTCCTTGTAGCACTAACATCAAGTCATACCTCATTGAAATTATGAACACAAGACAAAGCCATTTGGAGAGAAGCAGCAGTATCATGGCTGAGAAAAGAGGACAATAAAGAATTGGAAGGCCGAGCACAGTGATGTACACCTGTAATCCTTTGGGAGGCCAAGGAGGGAGGATTTCTTGAGCTCAAGAGTTCGAGACCAGCCTGAGCAATACAGCAGAACCCCATCTCCACAAAAAATACAAAGAATTAGCTGGGTATGGTGGCACATGCCTGTAGTCCCAGCTACTCAGTGGCACTGAGTTGGGAAGATCATTTAAGCCCAGGAGGCTGAGGCTACCATGAGCCCTGATAGTACCACTGCACTCCAGCCTGGGTGACAGAGTAAGACCCTGCCTCAAAAACGAAAACAAAAACAAAAATAATTTGTAAAGTGGTTACCCTGCCAAGAGAGAAAAATAACTCTAAGCCATAATTTAGGGAGAGACCATTTTACCAATGGAGTTGTGAAAATATGCATTCAATTAGCTGAGATGATGAAGAAAAGGTGGACCTGAATGTTCTCCATAATTAATGCATCCTATATTGGATAGGGTCCGGTTTCCTCCAGGTTGCGGGTGATGGGAGACAGTGATCACTGAGTCTAGCTGGCTCAATGTCAGTGAGAACTGTTGTTACCGCTCCTGTTTGCACAAAATCCTGACATTCTGCCTTTGCCATCAAATTGTCTGTGTACTAAGCAGAAACCGGCGTTTCATTCATCACCTCAGCTCTTACAAAACTGAAATTGTATTTAAAAAATAAAAATGAAACAGAAATACAAGTGCCAAAGAGCACACACCACAAAAATATTCATCCATGCAAGGGAGGAATTATCTCTTTCACCTCTGCCTCCCAAGCAGGCTCCTCCCGCTCCTCCCATCACTCCTTATCCTTTTGCTCTGCTCTATGCTTTATAGGACTTATTCCCACCTGATAGCTCATCTGCAGTTCTGTTTGCTTATTTGTTTTGCTGTATTCCATTTCTTTCTCCCTCTTTGCAATGCAGTGTCTTTGTTCACTGCCCCATCCCCTAACCTACCGTGTAACAGGTACTCAAAAGTATTTTTTGAATAAATGAATCTCAACTCACACCAGTTTTCCTACTGGTAGAATGTCACCGATCTTCTAATTCTCTCTTATAAATTCTTCTAGGCCACTAAGCTGGCATGATCATAGTGTAAAAGGCAATTCAAAAAAGATAGAGAAAAAAATACAGGGAGAAAGAGGAAAAGAGGGGGAAATTTAGCTGATGTGATCTTTGGCTCACTGCAAAATCCGCCTCTCAGGTTCAAGTGATTCTCCTGCCTTAGCCTCCCGAGTAGCTGGGATTACTGGTCCACACCACCACACTCAGCTACTTTTTTTATTTTTAGTAGAGACGAGGTTTCACCATGTTGGCCAGGCTGGTCTCAAACTCCTGACCTCATGATCTGCCTGCTTCTGCCTCCCAAAGTGCTGGGATTATGGGTGTGAGCCACTGCGCCTGGCCATCTGCTTGATAAATTTTATGTCAAAGTCTGCAGACTCCAAGTATCTTGTAGCTTAAATTTTAACTTGGGGCACATTTTTGTAGAATTCACCATGGTAAGGGCAGGGCAAGATTTTAATGGCCAAAGGCAATGTGCAGATTTGTTTGCAAAACTGCCAATTTCCAATATATTACAGGGAATTGGACAAGGCTGAGATATATTTGGAATGAGTCAGATATAGAGTTTATTTTTAAAAATATACTTTGATTAATTTCAGGTACCTAATTATCTCCTCAATTTAACAACTACTTCTGTTTAAATGACAGCTTTTAAAATATTTGACTCTAATAAACCTCCCCTGAAAACTTGTTATGCTATTAATTTGATAATACTTTTTGTAAATGGAATGTTCATTTTGTAAAGACAACTCAGTGTGTGTCTAAAAAAGTCAATCCCTTGCAAGAATATGATATAAAATAGTATTTTGCTATCTCACTACTAAAATGACTGTACTGAGTGTTCATCCTCTCTGCTCTGATAGCATAGGGTGATGGTTCTCTGAGGCTGGGGACTGGGTAACCACCCCAGCTGAAGCCCATCCAAAGCCCCCAAGTCCATATGGACAGACTCCTGTTGTAGAATGGATTCTCAGTGCAATACAATCTCACACCCAAATACAAGTTGAGAAACTCAAACTTCTACCCTTTTCCACGTGTTCTTGCCAATAATGAAAAATACATTTGTAGTATCCAGATATGTCTTCCTTTCCTTAAATAATCATTTGATGATCAGCAGCTAGAGAAGAATAAGGAGAAACTGTGACTGAGAACAAATGGACTTCTCCATTCCCATGAGATGTGGCATGTGGAGTGGCCGTTTGGGAGTCGGAAGGCTTAGATTCTAAGCTTAGTTCTGCCAGTGACTGTTCTGCTCAAACCCTTGTTGCTACATCTGTAGAATGAGAATGTGAAGCTAGCATTAATATTTTATCTATTTGTGAAGGTAAAAAAACATCACCATGAACCATCTCTTAGACGTGGAAATTCAAACCAGCAAGCGTTTATCTGTTGAACATTCTGTGCCAGGCCCGTTTATAGTCTCTCTGTGGAGTGGAATTAAAGTATACAATACACATATGTGCATGCCCATGTGCACACATGTGCACACACACTCACACACAGCACAGTGGCTGCCTGCAGGAGGATTGCAATCTTCAGGATGCTGTCAGTCGGAAAGACAGTATTGTATAGAAGAAAACAAGTAGACTTCTGGGATTCAGGTCTCAACTCTACCCATCAGCAACTCTGCCCTGGCAGGCAAGTTGCTTATTTGACCCAAAGTATCCCCAGCTGAAGAATAAATGGAGATAAGAATGTATACATGATGGGGTGATTACAGAAATTAACAGTCTTTTTTAATAGGCCGTAATATGCAATACTCCCAGGCACACAGTAGGCTCTTGGTAAAGAGTGGTTGTGATGACTGTAATTATAACAATGATAGAAATGAAGATAGAAGGCTCTAGATTGAATCTTCCCATAAATGGGTTTGCCAGGACAATAGGAAATTGCCGCTCAGAAGCTGTAACTCAGGGACCTGAAGGCTATGAGTCACCACTTTGCTTCGTGCCTGTCAGTTCATTTTTGAGAATCCACGGAAATAGAAATGTTCTATCAGACCAACTTGGATTGCCATCTGGCCCACACATTTTCCTGGCACGGCCCGAAGGCCAGCACTGCTCTTCTCCCCTCCAAGCAAAACCCCACGTTTAGCAGAACAAAATCTGCTGCTGAAATGCATCAAGCACAGCATCGGTTCATTATCTCGATGAGCATATTAGTAGTAGTTACAAGGCAATTAATGTTAATAATAATTGGATCTGTGTTCAGATCATTAATGTAACTACTAGTTATTATAAATGGCTAGTATACCATTTAATAACAACAGAAACAGTCATAGGGAGTGCTTCATACTTTTCAAAGGGCTTTCACATTCTTCCGCTCACTGAGTCTTCTTTGGATATATTATTATCTTTAGTTTCTCTTCGGGGAAATTGAGATTTGGAAAGTTAAGAGATTTACCCCGGACCATAAACTAATATAGAGAAAATTTGGAGTTAGAAATTTCACCTTCTGATTACAGGCGTAGCAAGCCTTGGAGTTTGAGTAAAGAGAGGAGGGACATGTTCATCAAGTAAAAAACATTGTTCGGCTCAGCCACTGAGTATCATAAGATGCTAGAACCAGGAGAACTTCTATGTCTGTCAAATTCAATGCTTTTATCATACAAATGAGGAAACTGAGGCCCAGAAAGGTGAATTATTTACCTGCAATGAGTGGCATTGTGACACAAATTTCAAATTAATTTTTATTTCAGAGTTTCTTTATGTAGTTCCACTCTTGAGCCCCGTAAGTGACCTACTTAAAATTTTTTCTGTGAGCTGAAAACCAGATAATCAAGTTTGGCAAAAGTGTGTATTAACTTATCGATTTAGCTCTAAAACACAGCCTACTTGTATTTCCAAACATATGTCTCTTTTAATCCTGTTGCATAATATTGGCTATTTTGTAAAAGTAGGATGCTTTGGACAATTACATGTGAAATATACTGGGTTAAAATGTGACTTAAACAGTCTCTGTTTTTGTTTCTCTTGCTGATCTTTTAATTTTTTCCCGTGTTTCCATCCATCTTTGACCACAGCATTATTTGCTCTCTGAAAACTCCTTAGGACTCATGTTTAATAGATCATATAATCCGGGAGATTCGGGGGCAGTGAGATCTTCTGCAGAGCTTCCATACGTTTATTTGCAGCAGGTATTTCCGATATCTGAAAGTCTGCTGGGTGTGCTTCTGAGTCTGTGACCAATTTATGTCAGGTTAAGGTCTCTGAAAATATCAACTGCAGATACGAGGGAAAGCACAGCAATCTTGTTTTAACTCACAAGGACATCAGAAGGCACTGAATCGACACTATAGGAGATGATTCCAAACTTCTTTTTCAGCCCTAAAACCTCCATGAGTGGCACTCGTCCTCAATCACTGTTTACTAAGTGCCTACAATGTGCCACTTTTCACACCATTTCTGGCTATTTTTGGCTCCTTCTGGATCTGGGTGTCCTGCGGTGAGACACCTGAGGAGGAGGCAGGCACAGAAGGAAGACTATTTCTAGGTTTGGGGGCTTTGAAATCAGGTAGTTGTACTGGAGCAAATAATTTCTAACAATTTAAACATCTCTGAAGGTGGCCAGATAAATAAAGCTGAGACTGAAAGCAGTCATTTCTTCTACATCTCCTGGATGGTGTGGCTGCTAGAAAAAGATTTTTCTGCTGAAGAAAAGTAAGAATAATTAGAGAAGGATTGAGAAAAGTCAAGAGGGTTTGGCCAAAAACTTGGTAACATTTGCAATTTTCCTCGGAGAGACATTCGTTTTGCTAGTAACCCTTAAAATGCACAGGCTTGGAAATGGAGGAGTTGGTTCTCACTGATCTAAAGTTTGGTTTCAGCTGTTGTCAGTCCTGGAAATCTGTTTGTTTGTTTTATAAGTTTTTAGGAAAAAAATATTGACTTTGAAATTGCATGAGAATAAAAAGTCCAATGAACAATAACTTTCTTTCTCAAAGACCTGTACATATGGATTTTTTATTTTGCATTCAGGACCACATACCCAGCCGCTATTCCTCCCCCAGCCTCCTCTTTAAATATGTAAAACTCTGCATGCCTCTAATTGTTCCTTCAGTTGTCCACTTGCACCTTCAAATTATGGGACAAGTGGCCAATTGGGCCTGCAATTGGCTAATTGCACCGACAATTAGCCAATTGTGGGTATAATTAGCTGCATGTAGAATTAATCATATGCATAAAGTGGGCGTCCACTCTTTGAAATCATAGAACTAAATGTGTTCTAGATGCACATCTGTACTCGGGCACAAAAGGGACACAGGCGAGAATACGGGATGAATCACTGCTAAGAAAATCATTAAAGCAAATCTGGTGCTTGGTTAAAAACGTCACATGATTCAACTCTGAATATTAGGTCTACTTGCTTTCTTTATAAGGCACTTGGTGTGGACAAGGCAAAGAAGGATAAAATTCTTTCATCAGAAGCCTTCTGCAAGAAAATATCCCGATTGCTGTCACCCTCCAATTGCATTTTTAAAAAATCAAATCTTTGGATTTATAATACTGTTGGCGAGTTGTAGCAGGTGGACTCTGTCACTAGAGTCTCCATAAGGAATCACAATCATTTTGGTCCAAATACTTGCCACAGTGAGACATGTTCCATCTCAGCCACATTTTACACTCATGTTTCTCAGACTGGTTTGTGCATATTCTTGGGGGGAACCAGGGCAGCCACATGCAAAAGTGGTAGCCCAGGATAAACACATTGAATGTTTTCAAAGCAATAATTTTGTTTGATAGCAAGCAAGATAAAATAATTTAAATTTCAGAGTAAACACAAAATTTTGAAAGCAGTTAAAGTTGTAGCGGTTAAAATCTCCCCTCAGATTCATTATTTATTAACTGTGGGAACTTGAACAATAGTTTATTGAACTTTCCTACAATCTAATTTCTTCATCTATAAAAATAAATTAATATAAATGAGTGGTAACTACCTCATAGATTTTCTTTAGAATTAAATGAGGTTATTTAAAATTATATAACAAAAGTGAGAGCATGGAGCGAAGTAAAAAGACAGAGAGAGAGAGACATGAAAATCTAAGATTCAACACATCAAGACATTAACATATTAAAAGCTCTGTGATTATCTGTTTATCCCAGAATTTCACCAAACAAAAATGATCAAATATCAGTCTTTTTTGGTAATATCTATTACTAGCCGCTAAGAAGTACCAGTCTAAATAAAAAAATGGCCAGTGGATGCCCACTGACCACAGAGCCAATTTCAGATTCTTAAGCTGATTTGAGTCTTCATCACGAGCCCTATATTTCCCTTCTACTCTAATCTTTTATTTATGGAGGAGCCTTTCAGAAATGCACCCGTGCTCCAGGCAAGCTTGTTCACTGAACCTGCCCACCATGCTACTCACCCTTATGTTTAAAGTGAGCATCGCTGATATGGGACAAAGGCTTTGTGAAATGCATGGGGCCATATCCAGCGTTAGAGGTTTTGAAGGAGAGAGAACTGCAAATGAGAAAACATTTACTGATAATAGACACATGTTTCTTATTACCTAGATAGAGTCTTTTTTTTCTTTTTAGATGAATTCTCGCTCTGTCACCCAGGCTGGCGTGTGGTGGTATGATCTTGGCTCACTGCAACCTCCACCTCCTGGGCTCAAGTGATCCTGAGTAGCTGGGACTACAGGTGTGCACCACCATGCCTGGCTAATTTTTGTATTTTTAGTAGAGATGGGGTTTCACCATGTTGACCAGGCTGGTTTAGAACTTCTGACTTCAAGTGATCCGCCTGCCTTGGCCTCCCAAAGTGCTGGGATTACAGGCGTGAGTCACCTTGCCTGGCCCATTTTTTCCCTAAGTTCTAAATTTTGGCTAGATTTTGAACACATATCATTATTTAATGCATAAAAAATGCACACATGCCATTTGTATTTCAAGAAAGGAAGAGAGGGAGGATAAGAAGTACTTACTTTTACATCAGGTACTTTTAAAGGTATTGTTTCATGTGCTTTTCAAAATAATAACATTACATATAAAATAAATGCCCAGTTTCAGGGACTACTGAGCCTCAGAGAAGTTAAATGCTTTCCCCTAAGTCATATAATAGCAAGTAACAAAGAACCAGTATCCAAATTCTTGTACATATATCTCAAAAACTTGTGAACAAACTTGATAACTATAACCAGTTAGAGACTTAGATTTATAAGGAAATATTGCAATTGTATCTCATGTTCAAATGCATATAACAACCTATCTAAGAATAAGCACCTCCACATAAAAATATGCATTCATGATTTTCTCAATAAGTATTAGTTTGTGTTAGGAAATTCTGCAAATCATCACATTGATGCTGAGGTCATGTTTTGTGTATCTGTCAGCTGTGCTATAATGGTACTGTGTAACAAATAACTTCCAATTATTTGTTACCCCATGTTACATGCCAGCCTTGTGTAGGCTGAAGCTTTGCAGCTCTGTGCTCAAAGGCTTCACTACAATCTTCTGGTGAAATGTAGATCTGCTTCCTGTGTCTTCTCATGCTGGGACTCAGGTTAGAGGAAGATCCCCTGCATGCTGAATATTGTTTGTTCATGGCAGAGATCAAGAACAAGGGAGTTGGCTGAAATGCTCACTGCCTCTGAAAGCCCTTACATAAATGAGGTTAATGTTACTTTTTCTTTAACATCCTGTTGGCCAAAGAGAAAATCATATAGTCAATCTCAATGTCAAGGAGATGGGATATAAACTCTTCAGAATGGCAAAAGTGGAGAGGAAGTAAATATTTATGAATAAAGAACAAAATTGATTGTGTTATCTTTCCGTATATGATGTTTCTTCCCCAATGATCAATAACGTAATGGGTCATAAAATACATATCTGTCTTCTAATCTCTTATTTCTAGCATAGAACACACACACACACACACACACACACACACACACACACACATCCTTTCCTTTAATAGTGTCATGAAGAAACTAAGACAAAGAAATGAAGAAAGCCTGTTTTATGGTAACATAACTAAAACGCAGCAGGATGATAAATCATACAGAATCTTGTTGGACTGCAGATTATACAATCTACCCCATAATCTACCTACATTGTCCTTTGCTTTGCTAAATTGGATGAAGCAAAAGAGCAAATGGTTTAAGCAAGAATCTGTTAGGGGAGCTTCTTAGATGATGTGCTGGGAGATTAGAGTCAAGCAGGGAAGGTCATGCCATAACATTTTTGTCTGCTGAAAGAGGCAAATATGAAGATATACCATATAAGGGCATCCTGACAGTAGGCATTAGTAGCAGATACACCTGGAGGATGAGGGATCGCCTGGCATTGCTTGCCTAACTTTGTTTTATTACAGCACATGTAAGAAATGGTTTTATCTGTGTGACACTGTGAGAAACAGCAGATGTGTGAGCAATCTGAGAAGAGGTGACACAGGTTCATGAGGCCACCTAAAAGCACTGGGACACCCTCCTGAACATGAGCCTACTGAAGATCGCCCCATGCTCCAGAAAGACATACACTCACTCCATTGGGAACTAGAGGGGACAGATAAAAAAGTTGGGATTCAACCCAGTCACAGGCAAGGTGACCTGTCACCTGACACCTTGCATGGCATGTTTCTCAGAGGTTTACTAAGCACTCACATAAGTATTAGTGGATTCTTTATTCAAAATTCAACCAAAGGCATAGGATTGGCATGAATTACAATATAATAACTGGTCTTTTGAGTCATTCAATCTGAGAATGTGAAGGACTTTAAATGTCATTATCCTGATTCCACACTTCAGGGCTTGAATACCCCTATCTGTGCATTGCCCATTTGACTCTTTAACTGTCCTCAGCACAGCCCAGAAGCTGAAACATCTTTTCAAGAGACGAGATCTTTAATTATATGGGAGACCCTAGTCTTACACTGTGGATTCAATTCAGAATCGATAAATTTTATAATGATCACTTGTTTTTTAAGCTTGCTCAAAAGGATAGGAGACTAAAGTAGCTGATAAAATTATTATTACTCAGAGAATTGGTTATTAGCAGGCCAACCAGAAAGAGAAAGGCAAAAAGGGGCTGTTTTCAAAAATTAGAAAATATGAGGAAAAGAATCATAGTGTTCTGGCACATTTGGCATAAGGGCATCTGAAAGTCATGATTGTTTAAGTAATAAGTGTTATATACAAAATAAAGTTTTAAGAATACTTAGGTGGTTTTAAATACGTATTGCAAAGTTTTCCCACCACCTTGAAATAAAACAATCACATAAAAATAAGACGATAGGAATAAATTTGCCTTCAGAGGGAGAAAGGGAAGGATTCATCCTTGTTGATGTCCCACCATATGCCTGAGATTATCCACGTATTATTTCCTCTAGTTACCATAAAAAAGATCTTTTAGGACTGGTTTATCTCATTTTTACCACTGAGGAGGCTGAGGTCCAAGGAAAACCCTCTTGGTTAAATTTACATTGTGAGCCTCTAACCCAGGGGCTTTCTTTTCTAAAGCTCATGCTGTGAGATGTGTGGATAATATGGATAATCCCTGCAGATGTAAGTGTGTTCCCAGATGAAGTAAGAAAAGTTGAGGTTCTGGTATTAAAGACAATGTGTTAGAAAACGGGGTTGTTAACATTTTGCACAAAGTCATCTGCAAAACCAAGCCCAGATCCAGGGCCCTTCCCCTCCCTGCCTAGCTGGTCACAAGTGGCAAGCCCCTTCCCATAAGTGAATAAGAGAGGGAGGTACAGCTTGGACTTCACATGCAGCCTGCCTGTATGAGTGACCGATAGCAGGCTCACCCAAAGCATCAACTAAATGTTGCTTTCTTGTATTTATAAATAACAACAGCAATGTGCCACTAGCACAGTGCCATTTCATTTAATGGCTCAGCACTGACCAACTTAATTAATCTTTTAGTTTCTGATACATTCATCATATTTTTTCAGGCACTCTGAGAAAATCTGCTTGCCTCTTGAAGCCATTGACGCAAAGACCAGTGAGGAGTGTGTTGGCTTTCCCTTAACAAATTTGCTCAGCTGTGAAACTGGGGTCTAATGCCTTTGAAGGTGGAGTTTCTGCAGTTAATAGTCATTGATTTAAAAAGTAAAAACTGACTGCATTTCTATGATGTGTCCCTACTGTGTGCCAGGATCAGCACTGGGCTATTGTACTTATATGTTCTCATGAATTCATCACTAAAGCTCAGCGAGGCAGATATCTTCATACGCATTTTAGAGATGAGAAAATTAAGTGCTGGAGAGTTAAAGCTACTTCACCAAAGCCACATTTCTAGCTAGGATTGGAGCAAGGGTCTGTCCAAAACTTTTACCAGGATCTTGAAATTTATAGTTAATTGTAACAATACTGATTACAGTTATAACTGAAAGCAAAACTTACATACCATTGGCTATGCAAGTTATAGTATATTCATTTTATTATATGCCAGGCATTTCTGCATACATGAGTTATTTGAATTCTCCAAATAATCTAGCAAGTTAGATATATTGTACATTTGTATTAGTAGAATCATGATGGAATTCTTCAATAATTATTGTAAACATTAGTCAATATGCAGCATTAGTCCACAGCACATTGCTATTGTCATTTATAAATACAAGAAATCAATATTTAGTTAAAATTATCCTCCATTTTGTAAAATGGCTTGATACCTCGTTTGTTGGCTTTCGTGATATTTGAAAATGAGATAGGTTATGACATGTGTATAACATAAGGCGATGGATAAATAACTAGTTTTAGTGGCATCTAAACCACTGGACTTTGTGGTATCAGTATGGCAAAGAATAAAATGTATTTTTTCAAAGGGAACTAAGACACCTTAGTGCCTCCTTCCACCCGGACTCCATTCTAAAGCTACTAACTGCAACATTTATCAGCTCTTTAAAGTGATCTTACTCTATGGCAGTGAAATTACATTTTAGAAATTTATCCTAAGAAAATAATCAGAGATATGCTATACATTATATAAAGATATTCATTGTTGGATTATTATAACAAAATGCTGGAAACATCCTACAGATTGTGACTAGTTATGTAAGTTATAGTGTATTCATTTTACTGCATGCCATGAAGTCTTAAAGATGATATATACATGTACAGATACAGGAATAGGAACTCGCACACACACACACACACACACACACACACACACACCCATAGGCAAAGAACAGAAGAATATCAAGAACAATTTAACAGTGGCTTTGGCCTGGTGCGGTGGCTCATGCCTGTAATCCAAACACTTTGGGAGGCTGAGGTGGGTGAATCACGAGGTCAGGAGTTCAAGACCAGCCTGGCCTACATGGTGAAACCCCATCTCTATTAAAACCACAAAAAATTAGCTGGGCATAGTGGTAGGCACCTGTAATCCCAGGTACTCAGGAGGCTGAGGCAGGAGAATTGCTTGAACCTGGAAGGCAGAGGTTGCAGTGAGCCAAGATCACACTACTGCAGTCCAGGCAACAGAGTGAGACTCTGTCTCAAAAAAAAAAAACAAAAAAAAAACGAAAACCAAAAAACAAAAAACAGTGGCTTCATGTTGGGTGAGGAGTGGGCGGATTGTGGATGAGTTTTGGTAAAGAGAGAGAGAGAGAGAGAGAGAGTGTGTGTGTGTGTGTGTTCCTGTGTGTTGTGTTTTATTAAGCTTCTTTCTCTTTGCCAGGTTTTCCTTATTGAATATGTCTTCTCTAGTATGACTAGCAAATGAAGAGTCATGCTGAATACTCTGTGGTATAGTCTAGTCCTGCTCGTAACCATGACCATTGCTATAACTCAAACAAAACATCCTGGAGCTGAGCACCTTCACAGCCTCAGTGAACTGCATAGCCTCCTTGGTAATCATGAATATCTAGTAAATGCTGCCAGTTCTAAATGAAACCATGTTGCTGGGATCTGTTAACAAAATCCAAAGTGAGCTTGTCTCAAACATTTGCAAGTGGATGGAGGAGAATCTCTCCATTTCTATGTAGACTGTTCAGATGGCAAAGCAACCGCTTCTGCAGTGAAACAGGTTTCATACAAGGACACTGTCAGTGTAGATAATATGCCTTTGTTTATTTAAACTCTTGGGCATTTAGTTTTCTGCCAGTTATTTTCAGAACAGAGTCAATTTACAGCATGCAGAGTAGGTACCCGCAACAATTTCACATAGTAGGGCATCTTAACATTAACAACAAAACAGGAGTCTGCAACATCAGATTGTAGCATTCCTCAGATGAACTCATTAAAACATGCCTATGAATGAAAGGCTTTGATACATTAATTCAGTAACCTTTTAAAATGAGTTGTTATATTTCAATCCAGTAGAGTCTCTCTTTATATGTATAGTCTTTCTCTCTATATATAGCCTCTATATCTATATATCGACTCTATATAGTCTAATATAGACTCTACATATAGACTAACGTCTCTATATAGACTATATATATAGAAAGAGATATAGATATTTGCATACACATGCTCTCTATATACACACATACACGCACACACACACACATTAGCATGTAGTATGCGTCTATGCAAAACCTAACATTTATTTATACGAACAATGAACATAAACTATTAAGGACTTACCATATGCACCAGGCATTGTGCTTGGTGTTTTGTAAATATTATTTTTTGTCTAGCTGCCATCACCTCTTTGATAGACGGGACACTGACTTGAGAGGTCACACAGTGCACTTATCCCTGACCCTTGAGCCCGTATCCCGCATGACTAGGGATGACTAGTTACGGTGTTACAAAGCCTGTTTAGTCCTACAGAGAACCAAAAGGATGTAACCTACTTCCCAGTCATCCTGGGGACTTAAACATTGGAAACTTCCACAAAGACGGTCAACACAATTGCTTCTAAAAGCTCTTTGGTGCAGACTATGGGAGGAGGCGCCTGCTGAAAACTGAGGCTTAATTTCAGACCTTGGATGGCTCTGTGATGCATGCGAGTATTTGGATGCTTGCCAGAATATTAAAAATATGCAGTTGTTTTGCAGCCTCGCCTCACAGCAGGCCAGACCCGAGAGTTCTAGAAGAAGCAGTGTGGGTTGTGAGGTCCCCTGTCCTACACTCAGGGGCTGGCCTTGCCTTCCACTCACTGGGTCTGTGGCTGTGGGCAAAACCTTTCTCTCTCTCAGCTTCAGTTTCCTCAACAGCAAATGTATCAGGCAGGAGGTTTGGGCTGTGTGTGCCAAGCTCTTTTACCCAAGGACCCTCAGACATAAAAACAATGAGTTTGTATTCTCTCTGGCATCACACACAGGCACAGGCACTTAAATGCCTCCATCTGAGATAAGACTATTTACAAAAAGATTCAGCAGCTTTTTCCTCTATCAGGCTAAGCTTTGTTTAGTTGTTGGTTTGTTGTTTGCTTGGGTTTTTGTTTTGTTTTGTTTTGAGGAGGGGGAGGATGTTTTGTTGATTTGTTTTGTTTCCAATTCGGCTAATGTTCTAAGAATTAGAGTAGGATACTCATCACCTGGCCTCCGTTAGCAAGAGACCTCCCTGGGATGCTCCCTGCCGTCTTCCTCAGCACCCGCAGGTAGATGTTTTGTGTCCAGGCATCCTGGGAGACTGCAGGGAGGAAGAGCCACAGATAAGAGTGAGACAAGCTACAGAAGCCCAATCTCTGAGTCCAGGGGGTGTCATTCTTCGCTGCTGCTTCTAAGGGGTGAATCTGCGTCGATCAATGCATTCGCTCCGCTCTCCCCCTGCCTCTCCCTCAGTTAACACCCCAGCACACACAAAACCAACGAAGGTGATTATCTCTGCTAGCATAATTCCTCCCTAACATCTGCTTTCGCCCATAACACTCCACTAATTTTTCCCTCATTTCATTACACATAATTTTCTTTCAACACAATCTACATGTATTAAGTGGTAATGACTTTCCAGTTAAGAGCAAATCGACACCAAGGGATCCCCGTCCCCCCCACGGTTGCCTGCAGAGCCTGACTCTGGCTATTAGAGATAAATTCGGTACCTCAGGAAGCTGCAGTGAGGTAATCAATCAATTAAGCGGTTAGGACATACATTATCAAACTTCCACAGTGCGGGGGGCAGGGGGCCATGCTGATCTACTTGCCATGATTTTTTAGGAATTCAAAAAAATGAATAAATAAGATGGAGAGCTATTATACAACCAGGCTATAATTTGCCACTCAAAGTCAGGGGCTGGTGTTGTCAGGCTCAATGCTGCAGAGTAAATGGGAGGAACTGTGATCCTGGGTGTGCCCTGTCGGGGTTGGAATCACACCTCTATTGTTGACTAGCATCGCATCCTGGGGTGCATGGGGTGGGGAGAGGGTACCTGGGAGTCTGAAGTTCTTGCCCTTTAAAAAAGGAAAAGAGACACCTGGAATGACAACTCTGACTGCGTAGGTTTGCAGTGGGGATGAACTAAGACTGTGCATATGGAAACACTCAGACCACAAGGGGCTCACTGGAAACTTTAATGACCTTACTTCTGCCCCTAGGCTTTGGACTTAGGAAATGTAAAGTGACCAGAGATCGCCAAAATGCTAACATCAAACTTAGAATTAGTCATCATCATCATCATCATGATTTTCCTCAAGTTTTGGAAGAAAAATGCCTAGAATCTTGAAAATAAATTCAGAATATATGCCAGTCCTTGCTCCCTTGCTTAATTTATATGTGTTCCCTTTGTACCCAAATCTCAGTTAACCTCATCTGTAAAAATGATTGTATTAATGTCAGCCACCACAGCAAGGATTATTGGAAGACTCAGAAGAAATATATAGGTATAATAAACTACTTTGAAAATTGTAAAGCATAAACAAAATAGGATTGTATTTAATAATACAATTTAGACTACTGGTTTTTTTCCCTAAACTTGATTCATCCTGTAAATGTTACAGGAGTCTGAACAGCATATTAAGTGGTTCAAAAGATAAACCAGTTGTAAAGGCAGAAGGAAAAAAGAAACAAAAAGATGAGTAAATGTGATAATATTAAAATGAAATATTTATCAAATAAATAAATTGAATAGTCAAAATATTTGCAATGTATGTGTCAAATAATAGTATGTAATATGTTGATACGATACATAATATGTAAGTGCTAACAAACTGATAATAACATAGGAATTACAATGACAGTGCATAATGCTTACTACTTTACAAGCACTGGCCTAAAGTTTTATGAATTTTAATTTATTAAACAAGAAAAAAATCGAATAAAAATCAACAAATAGAGGAACAAACACTGAGGCCAGGAGTGGTGTCTCACACCTGTAATCCCAGCACTTTAAGAGTCTAAGGTGGGTGGATCATCTGAAGTCAGGAGTTCAAGACCAGCCTGATCAACATGGAGACACCCTAGCTTTAATTTTTAAAAAAATGCAAAAATTAGTCGGGCATGGTGGCACATGCCTGTAATCCCAGCTATTGGGGAGGTTGAGGCAGGAGAATCACTTGTACCCATGAGGCAGAGGTTGCAGCGAGCTAAGATCACACCACTGCACTGTATGTAGCCTGGGTGACAGAGCAGGTCCCTATCTCAGCAACATCAACAACAACAAAAGAAACATGGATATAATATATAAAAGTGTTAAATCTCCTATAAGGAGATTTATGCTGTAAGGAAATGTAAAATGACATCAAGGAGATATGACTTTTTTAATCTATCAAGTTAATAAGGTTTTGAAAACTGCCATCACTGGTGCTGAGGCTTCGGGAAAAGAGATTTTCTCTACTGCTGGTGGGTGTGGAAATTGATTTTAAAAAACAGAAAAGGGGCTAGGCACGATGGCTCACGCCTGTAATCCCAGCACTTTGGGAGGCTGAGGCAGGCAGATCACTTCAGATCAGGAGTTCGAGACCAACCTGGCAAACATGGTGAAACCCTGTTGCTACTAAAAATACAAAAATTAACTGGGCATGGTAGCAGGTGCCTGTAATACCACTACTCAGGAGGCTGAGGCAGGAGAATTGCTTGAACCCAGAAGGTGGAGGCTGCAGTGAGCCAAGGCCACACCATTGTACTCCAGCCTGGGTGACAGAGCAAGACTTCGTCTCAAAAAAAAAAAAAAAAAAAAACTTTCTGGGAAGAAAATTTCCAATATACATCAAAAGGCCACCCATTAACCCAACAATTATTCTTCCCTGGAATTTACTCTTAAAAAATTAAGGGATGTTAGCAAATATTTAATGACAAAGATGTTCACCACATTGTTGTTTATAGCAGCAAAAACTTGGAAATGGTAGAGCCCCATGGGAGATGGCGTTCATTCATGGAGCAGTTTCACTAAGCACTTGCCCAGTATCAGGCCCTCATCCAAGGGCTGACACGGTACACAGAGTGAAATAGACTGGGTCCTATGCTCATGGACATCCAATTATAGTGCAGGAAGACGTAACAAGCGGTGTTGTGTGCATATTCCAGGCAGTGTTCTAATCAGGGCACGGCAATACACGAGGCAAGGATCCTCTGCATTCATAGAGGTTATGTTCTAATTGGGAAGAGGGAAAATATATAACTAAACATTATGTCGCTGCAGGGTATTTCATGATGTGGGGAAGGAGAGAAAAAAACATGTTCTAAGAAGTCAAAATGGCTATATGACACTACATACAGTATGAAGCCATTGGTGTGAATCAGCAGCAATATTCAAGCTATGCATTTCTAAAATACTAGGAGGATTTACACCAAGTCTCCAGATTTTGTTCTAAATTGTCTGCATTTGGTACTTTTAAAATAAAAACTAAACTGAAGCAGAGATGACTGATACATAGGTCAAGTCAATGCTTAGCTATTGATTCCACTTTAAAAAAAAATCACTGAATTTATACTTTGTGGAAGCCTCAGTTTTGATTTCTTATTAACTAGAAACAATAATGAAAATAAGTTATAGGTCATTCTCCTGATTTTGCTTTTCATAATATAGAAGAGTTATGTCCTAAGATCTGAAAAAAGCAAAGGACTTTAGGAATCATCTTCAGCCCAGTACTCAGTTCAGAGTTGAGGAAATTTAGGAGACTTGCCCAATTACTCCTAATCAACTCAAAATGACTTTGCTTCACTTTTTTTTTTCAATGCACAACCTCACTATTTTCCTCTCTATAATTTTAGTTTAATATTCAACTGATTGCTACCTATTCAGTATCTAAAATGACAGAATGCAGGGAGAGGGGTAAAAATATCACCAACAATTATTAGCATTTCCATAATAGAGTCTACCTCTAAACAAAAGCAAGACAAAGTTAAATAAACTATTGTTTACTCACCTTAGAATAGAAGTAGCTTGTCTGCCCTGTGCTCAGGTAAAGGGAGAGTGAGAATGGGCATAACGTAGGAGCTCTATTTACCAACAAGAAATAAACAATGTTTTATTTCTGAACTAAAATCGTTCAAGCCTATTTTGACCAAGATGTAGTTCTACACATTTGTAAATGCACCCTGAATTAACCTGGAAAGCAGCAAGTTAGACATTGTCATCCTTATCAACAGTGATACTAGGATAATCACTTAGGATAATTATTAGAACATAACTATCGACCACTTTATGGGTGATGGATTCTACTTGCAAGCATCTGTCATGTGATTCTCCCATGAATCACATGGTGCCCATCTTGTGCCCAGTTTATAGGCAAGCATGTTGAGGTTTTAGTCAGCCAAGCCGCTAACCTGCAGTTACATCTCAAAAGTGGAGCAGAGCTGATACGAAGCCTCTGCCACCAGTTCATTTCTCCTTCTTGCAGGACGGCATGGGAAAAGGGTATTTTTTTAAATTGCATTTTAGGTTTTGGGGTACATATGAAGAACATGCAAGATTGTTGCATAGGTACACACGTGATTTGCTGACTTCCTCCCCTTCACCTATATCTGGCATTTCTCCGCATGCTATCTCTCCCCAAGAAAAGGGTTTTTATAATAGCATTTGGATTGAAAACTCTTGTCAGAAATTTGGAAAGGGGGTGCAAAGTCCAATGAGGAATTTATTTCATTGCCTTTTTTCTTTTCCTTCCCTCTTTTCTTCCTTCTTTCCTTTCTTGCACTCCTTCTTTCTTTCTTTCTAACATAACCAATAAAGCCTATTGCATGGACTCTAAAAATCCAGCTGTCTGTTTTGTCTGTCTTCAAAATCTTTCACCTTGTTTAGTTTTTGGACCCAAATATCTTCACTCGGTCAGCTTTCCAAGCCAAGCAGGATTTCAATTTTTTAAGAAGCAAATTTTAACAGGACAATATGGAAGCTCCGAAGAACAGTGGTCTATGAAAAACAAATTATTTGGCCATTGATTTAAGACAAAAGTAGAAACACTGGGCTGAACAGAGACAGGAGAGACTTTGGGCCATTTCCTCTGAGACCATGAGACCTGGCAGAATGAAACGTGAATGGAAAACATGCCAGATGAACATTGCGCAAACACAAACACAACTTCGCATCACGCACTAATTTTGTTCTCTCTGTTTTTTTTTTCTCAGAAGCTGATGCCCCCAACACTCTAAGGAGCAGGAAAATAGTCCTATGCAAAGTGATTCTAAAGACCCCTTTGCACCAAGCCAGTCCTAAAGCACAAATCCCTTCCACCTCTCGGGGTTTGTGGTGCATAGTTCCTCTTCCTGGAATTGTCTCAGCAGGTATCAGTACCACCAACATGCCAGAGAAGAATGCAGTCAGGGTGGTGAGGAGGACAGTTTTACTTTCTTCCATTCTGTCTTTCCATTTAGCCACTATTTTTCTTGTCCCCCTCCTCCTACCACCGCCCCCTCTTATTGCAAGATGTCTGGCACCCAACGTCTGGCATGAAATCTTACGGATCTGCATTTTCTGCAGGGCTGTAACAACAGGTTTCAACTTGATTTGCCATCTCTGTGAAACATGGAGTTTCATTTGTTTGCTTCCGAGGACAAGGAGGGCTGTAGCTCTTAGTGCTGAAAAGGGGCATCTTCATGTTGGATTGGATGTTTCTAAAGAGATGAATTCAACTGTCATGTATTATTTAAGAAAAGTGTTTTTATTGTATTATGTATTGTGAAAGCACATTCCACTTCTGCATGTCATTTCACTGATTTGTTGTTTTAAAGTTGCTCTTGGCCTTGAGAAGATCCACTGGCAGAAATCTGCCCTTAGCATTCTAAAATGTTAGTCACAAAAGGATGCTGAGAATCATGTTACCTGGGCATCTGAATTTATAAGGTGGGGAAACTGGGGCCGGAAAAAAGAAGGGGCTTGCTCAAGGTCAGAGCTGGTTTATGACAACATTGGAAGAATTCCTGAATCGGAGGGACTCCGATCACTGGCATCATCCTCATGGTCTTCAGGATTCATTCAATATTCATTTCATTTTTTGCTGTAGCTATTCTTACACTTTTTTATACCACATCTACGTAATCTTAAAAACAGATGGCCCTTATATGTAATGCTATCTCTCTGGACTCACACATATCATTAATATTTGGTTATTCTGCAGAATTTTTACAAAATAGTTTTCCTACTGTGACTGTTTCAAATAATATCATATGTCTTTGTAGATTTTTGAATTGGAGGATATTATCCTTTTTTTGGCCACTTCAAATATATTATGAGTCACGTGCAGGAAACTGATTCTAAAGGGTGATGGATGGATGAATAGACAGCATGGATGAGTAAATAAATGAATACATAGACAGGCATGTATTTACATATGCACACATACATACCATTTTAATAATACATGTATTATTTTGTACAGAGACCTGATTGATAAATGCTACACGTGTGCATCTCGTTGAGCTCCTCAAGGACGGAGCTGCCCTCTTCTCACTGTCTGCAGTGCCCGGTCCAGGCAGGACCTGGCACCAAGTCCATGCTGCACATGTTGGCCACACAAAAACATCTGCACCATTGGAAGGACTGGAAGCTACAGAACAACGCCTGGGCTTCAGGATCCAATGGAACGCTGTCTGTTAAACACTAGTCTTGAATCCAGGTCTTCTTTCTTCCAAATGTGGTCCTCCGCTGTCTCATCAGCCTCTCAGGGACTCGTGCTGAGCTCCAGTTCAGGGAGTGAGGAGACGCCAAAGGCTTCTCAGAATGGCCGATCTGGGATCTCGCCCAGTGCCTGTCTCCCTCCTCTTGTTATTTTTTGTTTTTTCTCTTCCTCCTCTCCCCGTCTCGGGTGTGTGTTTACTTGCAGCAGCCAGAAAGACCACCTTGCACCCGCCCTCTCTTCGGTTCAGCTGCACCTCTCTACTCCAATAAACCGTTTGCATTCCATCTGGTGAGCGTTTGCTCTGAAGACATTTCCTTGTCAATCTCTCCCGCCACATTAAAAATCTGTCATTACGATTGCATCGCCGCCTGGCTCCTGAGATTTCTGACTGCTTTATTGCTCTCCTCATTTTTTTCTCTTGCCGGCTACAGCCGAGAAGCAGAAATAAAGGTTTGTTGTTGAAACATGGCCGCAAGGAAAGTAGGAGGCACACATCTGTCAAGGCATTACCTTTCTTCAACCAGGGATTAAGGTGTTTTACGGCACTCGCTACTGAGCAGTCACACTGAATAAATTTTCTCAGTAGAACATAAAAATGAACTCATACATTTTGAACCAAGTTTCCTTCTTTCCAGCCAGCCCGGATCATTATGCAGTGGCACCGGCATACAGGGGCGCCGGTGAGTCAGGAAGTTTCTTAGACCCATCCCACCTCCTGCCAAAGCTGAATTATTTAAACACCCATTGAGGCGAGGGAAGCAACCGGATTAAAGGGAGATGCTGGTTGTGAATGCTCAGGCTTCCTCGCCTTATGGGAGAGAACAGAAAGATTTAGAGGAAACGTGGCCCCAGGTGTCCTTGCTTAGGCCTGGCAACACCCGATCTTGCTGTAAGAGCTGGATCAAATCCCTTTCTGCGGGGAGTGGCCCTTGGTCCCTCCACTATGCTGTCCCCTCCTCCCTGCCCTGCAAGAGCACTTACGTGACAACGGTGTGTTTCACAGCCCATTCTCCTACTTCATTCTCCATCCTGGAAACTCGTGCTTACAAGACTTTGCAGTGCCTGTTGAGACTGCTGTAACTATAGTATTTTGGGGGACTGTTTTTTGCATTCTAAACTTTGTCATAGATTAGCCCATTTAGAGTTCCCAGCCATCCAGCATTCTGTTCTCATTTTCTAGATGAGGAAACTGGGACAGAAAGCCTTGTTAGGCACCTTACAGAAGTTCAAAGGGCTAGCCAGAGAAAGACCCAGGGTTTGAAGCCAGCATCAGAATCCCTACTTCTAAGACCAGTAGTCTGTTGTTAAATGCTGTGCTATTCTGCTAAGGGCATAGGGCACAAGGAGACAGGGGTTTAGGAAAGGCTTTGAAACAACTTTCTGCATAGCAGTGTCTTGGTAATGAGCAAGGGTGCCTGGGAGTGCTATCTTGTCCTGGTATTCTCTGTCCCTGGGGGCTGCTATAACCTCGCCCAAAGTTACGGAGCAACAGGGTTGATGACCTGGGCTGAGGCTTCATCTGAACCCTCTTTGTGACTTTCTCCACTATTTCCTATACACAAACACACACACACACACACACACACACACACACACACACACACACTATGTCCTCTCCACCTCTCTGCCTATGCTATTCTCTCTACCTGGAATCCTGAAATTCTCCCTATTTTGTCAAAGGTGGAGAAAACTCCTATTCATTCTTCAAAACCTTTTACTTTCTGTGAAATCTTCCTTTACCGCTCAAGAAAAATTACAGACTTTCCCTCCAAACACACTCAAAAAAAAAAAAAAACAACACTCCACATATCTCTCCTCATCCCTTAGTAATGGTACTCACTGACTTTTATTATATAGGATCTGTTTGCAGGTCATCTCCCCTATAATCATCACAAAAGTCAGCACTCTATACACACTGAGCCCTTAGCCATCTTCATAATAACCCTAAGAGACAGCTCTGCTCTCATCTCTTAAACGGACCAAATACCTTATGTTTAGCACCTTAAGACCACTGTGTTCTCTGGACGGCTTAACGGAACCAGCAGTGCAGAGAAGACTGGGAGCAAGGCTTGGGGATCTGGAGATTGCCTGGAACCCAGAGCTGGAAGCCGGTTCTGGTTTCTAAGAGCTATCCTTGAACCACACACCCAGACAGCCTCAAAGCAGGGCCTGCAGGATGCATCTCCTTATCCCCAGACCCAGGCTCCAGGTCGTATTTTGCAGAATTTGGCCTACAACCTACTGAACTTGTCCTACGACCTACTGATGTCCGTTCAGTTAATTCTGGTTATCTTTAATTCTGGTTATCAGTTAAATCTGGTTATGTCTCATTTTGGAATTCTGTAGCTATAGCTTCAAGTTAATTATATATATATATATATATATATATATATATATAAAATGAAATATAAACTATAAATATATATATAATAAAATATAAAATAATAAAATATATATATATATGGACCTTGCACGTAGTACCCGCAGGGACAGCAACTCTGTTTTGCTGCCAGAAACTTACTTCTGACATCAGGCTTGGTTTTCCTGGGATGGCCTTGCTGCTTGCATTGCTTATAATGGTAAAAGCCTGAAAGCAGCCAGGATGTTCAGCTAAACAGGAGTCCCTGTGACAATCCAGACATGCAAAAGTGCCCCATGCAGTTGAGAAGAAAAATGAGGTCACTTTAAATGTGCTGATACAGAAGAGTTAACAAAATTAACTATCGTTAACTGAATAAAAACCAAGAGGCAGAACAGCATACCACACAAAGAGACAAACATGCCTGATAACACGTAGACCGCCCTGAAACGATGAGTAAAAACCAGTGGTCCTCCCCAACACAAAAGAGAATTTGTTTTTTTTCTATCCATTTTATTTAGCTTGGATTTTTGGCAATGTGGTATGTCTTATTTGCAATAAAATATGAGTTAATTTTAGATCAGTGATTTACTAAATCCTAAGGACCACCACAAAGCACAAACAGCATCGCTAGAGTGCATGTGTCCAGCCATGGGTTTGTAAGAAGTGGGCAGCTCCAGCTCAATGTAGACAGGCCGGGACACAACAAGGACTCACTCTCTTAGGCTGAGCTGGCCCTGTACTAAGGGACACTTTGCTTATCTTCCTTGTGGCTCAGGCACTGAGCAAACGCCACTGTATTCGTTTTCGCTGCCCAGCTCATATACTTTCGGATCAGATAAATGGGCCAGTTGGCAGGACCATTGCAATTAACATTGGCCGATCCCTGAATGAATGACCATTGCAATTGACCTTGGCTAATCCCTGAGTGAATGACCTTCTGGATCCAGGTGGTAGGCCTTGAGCTGATTTGCCACAATGTAAAAGTCTCAATGATCCTCATTACCCAACAAACCACTAGGCAGGGAATGATGCTACCATGCATTAGATTGTTTCCTGATTGCCCTAGTGGCCTGTCTCCTACCTACAATGTGATCCATCTTGCTGCCAGTCAATCTCTAGTCCACTGGCTGCAAGTCAAGTGAAATTCAGTTCACTACAGGAGGAAAAAGAAACAACATAAAGAAGCTTCCAGAATATTATGCAGCCATCAAAAACGATGAATGTGTGTCCTTTGTAGGGACATGGATGAACCTGGAAACCATCATTCTCAGCAAACTGACAGAAGAGTAGAAGATCAAACACCGCATGTTCTCACTCATAGGCGGGTGTTGAACAATGAGAACACGTGGACACAGGGAGGGGAGCACTACACACTGGGGTCAGTTGGGGGGAAATAGGGGAGGGATGGTGGGGGGTGGGGAGTTGGGGAGAGATAGCAAGGGGAGTGATGCCAGATGTAGGTGATGGGGAGGAAGGCAGCAAATCACACTGCCACGTGTGTACCTATGCAACAATCTTGCATGTTCTTCACATGTACCCCAAAGCCTAAAATGCAATAAAATAAATAAATGGAGAAAAAAAGAAAAGGAAAAAAGAAGCTGCCACACCTTAAGGGCCAGCATGGTACTAAGCCCTGTGGTCAGTCAGGATTTTTATCAGATTAAATTAAACGTTATCCCAGTGACAAGCCCACATAGCAAGTATCATTATCCCCATTCTACACACCCAGATGCTGAGGCCCAGCTGCAAGGTGCTGTAGAGGACAGGATGTGGGAGCCCTTCCATTAAATCTGCCTGCTCAGCCTGTGAGGTGAGCGTGCAGGAGCTCTGAGTTTGAATTTTGTCTCTGCTATGGTCAAGGTGGGCTACCTGGGGCATTACATCACTTCCCTGTGCTCCAGTTGCCTCAGCTGTAACATGCTGCTTATCCCTCTGTGCTATTGTGAGGATTAAATGAGATACCCCTTAAAGGCCCATCAAGCCTGGCATACAGTAAATGCTCAGTAAACCCTACTCAGCATTATAATCCGACTTGCCAAAGTGCTCTCCTTTTGGCTTTACTCCCTAGTCAGAGTTCACCCGCGCAGAGATGTGGGCCCTTCCTTAAGTTTCCCTTTCTTCCTATCCCCACCCTATTTCTTCAAATTTGTTTTGTTAGTTTGATTTTTATTTTCTTGTGACCATTTCATAAAACTGGTTTCAGAGTCCAAAATCCTGTCAACTTGAGCGCATTAAGCTGCAATCCCCATAAGGATGTGTAATGTGATTTATAGATGCATTTTCTTTAGCTTAACAATATCACATTCACATTTCGGCCTCGGCGGCCTTCATCGCCTTGCCAAACTCTGGAATTTTATTGTTGGATCAAATAAACTGTGGTTATAAATCATCCCCAGATGTCAGCCTAATTATTTAGAATGCGTGGGGACCTGTTGGAGGGAGTGCTTTGGCCACACACTCGCCACGTGTTTCTGATGGCAGCTTCCTCGCCGCCTCGCCCTGAAAGCTCCCGGGGCTGGCTCAGAGGCACTGGGGGGGGGGCACTGCGGAGGCACTGCGGAGGCACTGGGGAGGCACCGGCTTTCTGCCCCAACCCCAGGCTTCCAGGCATTCCCTTTTTTGTTGCTCAGAGATGTCCCCACAAATGCTGGTTTCCAGGAGCTAGGGTTTCCCACCAGATCCCTGACTCCCGTCTGCAGAAAAGCAGTTTGCTTCCCCATGATTTTTCACAGCCAACATGGACAAACAAATGGGACACCCATCAGGGGTACTTGCTGATGATGAGTGAAGAGGGGAGTGTGAGGCTTCGGGGTGGCAGGAGGGTGGGGCTGAACATTTAGAAATCGAAGCCCTCAGGGTCATCCTCTGGTCCTGCTGGTGGTACCACTTAGCAAGCCTGCAGGGGAGGACAGAAAGGAGCCCCAGTTTTTTTGGGTCTCAGATGAAGATTTTCCTGAAAATTCACTCAGAGGAGGAGCACTGACTGTTCACAGCTCCAGCCACACTCCCCAGCAAACCAGCCTCTACCTACGGTGCTTTCCTCCTTTCCTCTCCTCTTCCTTGTCTAACTTTTCCTTTCATCAGAGGCCCCCATGGAAGTTGCCACCTGCCTCTCCTCTCTCTACCTTCATGGTGGCTGTGGTGGAGAGGAGACTTCACTGTTAACAAGGGGAGATTGGCTGGGTACAGTGGCTCACTCCTGTAATCCCAACACCTTGGGAGGCCGAGGCTGATAGATCACAAGGTCAGGAGATCAAGACCATCCAGGCTAACATGGTGAAACTCTGTCTCTACTAAAAATATGAAAAAAAAATTAGCGGGGCATAGTGGCACGTGCCTATAGTCCCAGTTACTCAGGAGACAGGAGAATCGCTTGAACGCAGGAGGCAGAGGTTGCAGTGAGCAGAGATTGTGCCATTGCACTCTAGCCTGGTTAACAGAGTGAGACTCCGTCTCAAAAAAACAAAAAAGGTGGGCAGGGGACACCTAGGATGGGTCGGTCAAACGCAGGCCAGGGGCTGCCCTGCCTGCCACACCACTCCTTCCATGCGGACTGTACGGGCACTTTCTTTAAAAAATGCCTTGGTAAACCTTAATATTTTAAAATATTCACTTCTGTATCCAGGCCTCTCTCAAGGAGCTATTTTAAGGGTGGCTGATGATGCACGCTCTGCACAGTGGAGCAGTGGCCGTGGCCGTGGCCCTTCTTGTTTCCCTGGCTCCATTATCAGGAGAGGAATCCCTTGCTGGAAAGCATCTCAGCCGCCCTGAGGCCCTGCTGCTGATGTTGGCCCTTGCCGCCCTTCCCCTCCTTCTGATCCAGGGTCCAGTGGCCTTCCTGCCGGAACTGCCCCTGCCCTCCCTCCGGCGTGGGCGGACGTGCAGGTGTCTGCCTGAGCAGCCTCCCCCTTCACCTGGGTGGGTGTTTAGCCAGTTGACACCGTGGCTTGTGGTTTTGCTCTGCCAAAGCCTCCACCACATGGAGCGTTCCAGGGCGAGCTACAAACGTGACCGGCCAGGAGCTCAGCTGTTGGCGAAGGGTGTGACCAACTGAAAGTGTTTCTTTGGAGAACCTAAAGCAGCAAGGTCTCTGGGATGGGAGGAAAGGGATGATGACAGATTTTTCTACAGTTTCTTTGTGAGACTTTTTTTTAGCTTCCACCCTATCAGATTAAAAAATAATAATAATAAAACCTCAACAAAGGGGGAAAATGCCTGTGAGTACGTGAAAGAGGGAAAGTTGTTTGAGAGGCAGGCCATTGTAAAAGGAGAAAAAGAAGTGGCTTATGGTCTCAAAGACTTCTTACTGACCCATCGGCAGAGAAGCCACTACTGCCCTGAGGACTCATGGGGAAGCTTAGACGTGGGAACAAGGTGTGAACGTTACTGGGTCATAGGACGCCAGGAAGGTGTGAGGGGTTGCTATTGAAGTGCTAACAAAACATACGGAAGCTGGAGAGCTGGAGAAGAAGGGGGAGGGCGGAACAGTCCTACTTGGGTCTCCAGCAATGGTTCCAGGCGACACACTGTGCTCACCACACTGGGGTGCAGAAGCTGTAGATGCCTAAAGTTCAGTCAGAGATACCTAGAGTTCAGTCAGAAATGACCAGCATTCAGACAGAGCTGCCCAGCGTTCAGTCAGAGATGCCCAGGATTCAATCAGAGACAGAGTACTAGAATTCAGTCAGAAAAAAACAGAGTTCAAACAGAACTGTCCAGAGTTCAGTCAGAGACACCCAGAGTTCATCCAGGGACACCCAGAGTTCAGCTAGAGAAGCCCAGAATTCAGCCAGTGACGAAGTTCAGTCAAAAATAACTAGAATTTGATCAGAAATAACCAGAGTTCAATCAGAGCTGCCCGGAATTCAGTCAGAGATGCCCAGAGTTCAGTCAGAGACAACAAGAGTTCAGTCTGAGATTATCAGAGCTTTGTCAAAAAGAACTAGAATTCAGTCAGAAACAACCAGAGTTCAATCAGAGATGCCCAGAGTTCAGCCAGAGATGCCCAGAGTTCAGTCAGATATGACCAGAGTTCAGTCAGAGACAAACAGAGTTTAGTCAAAGGAGACCAGATTTCAGTCAAAAACAGCTAGAGTTCAGTCAGAAATGACCAGAGTTCAGTCAGAGACACTCAGAGTTCAGTCAGAAGCGACTAGATTTCAGTCAACAACAACTAGAGTTCAGTCAGAAACGACCAGAGTTCAATCAGAGCTGTCAGAGTTCAGTCAGAGATGCCCAGAGTTCAGTCAGAGACAAAAAGATTTCAGTCTGAGATGATCAGTTTTGTCAAAAAGAACTAGAATTCAGTCAGAAACAACCAGAGTTCAATCAGAGTCGCCCAGAGTTCAGTCAGATATGACTGGAGTTCAGTAAAAAACAATTAGAATTTAGTCAGAAATGACCCAAGTTCAGTCAGAGCTGCCCAGAGTTCAGTCAGAAATGACCAGAGTTCAGTCAGAGACACTCAGAGGCGACCAGATTTCAGTCAAAAACAGCTAGAGTTCAGTCAGAAACGACCAGAGTTCAGTCAGAGACAAACAGAGCTTAGTCAGGGCTACCCACAGTTCAGTCGGAGATGGCCGAGTTCAGTCACTGAGCCTGAAATGACACACCATGCCCCCCACTCCCGTTCTGGGAAAACGTCCATAGTCCAGGAAAAACGCAGTCTTTGAATTGAGGTTAAAGTTCAAAATGCCCTGTTGGTGCATCCCGTCACTGAGTGGGCGACCTGCCTTAGAGCTCCTCATGTAACATTGGGGTACCTCATGAATGTTCCTGTGGAGGAAAGGTCACTTGTTTTGAGGTCAGACTGCCTTGGGTGGAAACGCAGCTTTGTAACGCACAGTTTCTGTGAATGTGGGGAATTCAGCAGATCTGTGCAGAAGTGGGGAAAGCAATCCTTCCCTGGGAGGACTGCTGTGAGGGTGACATTTGGTGACACACGAAGCTCCTCAAAGAGGCACCAGTGCAAATTAGGTCCTGAACCAGCGTGAATCTCTGAGTACGACACAGGTGGCATCCTGGGCACTGTTCGACGTGCAGGAGTTCCCGAATGGGTGCAGAAGGGCAAGCAAAAGGAGGGGAGGGAGGGCGGAAAACCAAAATAAATAGATCTCCGTGTCCTTTCCAAATGGCGGCTGTTTTTTTTTCAAAATTTTCAGAATTAAAAAAAAAAAAAAAATTGAATAACTTTTTTCTTGAAAGAATGTTCGCTTAGGTAAACTAAAATATTTTAAAGTTGAATTGGTGAGCAGCTAAACTCAAATCGCTCCTAAAGCGATACAAGTGAAAATTTTTTTCTTATTTCTCTGAATCTGTCTAATGGGCAATCAGCTAGCTAACTGATCAGTTTACTGACCAGTTAAAAATACCATGGATTCAGTTTCCATTAAGAAACAACGACAAAAAGAATTACAACCCAACGATGATCCCATTCACTGCCAAACCCCAGGATTACGATTTGAACCCGAGAGGTATTTCTTCCTTCTCCCTCAGACATGATGTTTTGTGAAAAGATACCAGCCAGGCCCTCAGCAGTGACAGGGCACAAAGGTTTTGGAGGGACCCTTCCTAGGCACCGAGTTCAGTTGTGTGGTCTGGGAGGCCGCACAGCTGACCTGGGGCAGAAACTCCTCAGCAGGAGCCACGGCCTCTCATTTGGTTTGTAGACCGATCAGGCAGTCTTCATTGGGAATGAGAAGGTGCCCTAGAAAGTTCTTCCTGCCCACCTCTGCCTCCTTTACTTGACATGTCTCAGCCAGAAAAATTGTGTGCAAAAGCATGGAAGCAGGACCCAACTTGCTGTACTCCAAAGGAACAGAGAAGGAGTCCCTAGTCCGTTCCCGGCACTGCACTCCCAGCAACACAGGCACCAGGGCCTCTGGGCTTCACACCAGGGACCCCTCACGTGGGCACCTGGATGGAGGTCCTTTCATTCTTCTCATTTTACCGATTTAAAACATGGAGCTGAGAGAGAGTGAATAACTCGAACCAAATGGCGGTTCTTGGAGGCCTGCATGCCGAGGTTAGCAAATGTGGATTCAGTCAGCTTGGGGTGGGAGCTGGGGTTAGAAGAATGAAAAAGCCATTACCCTGATCCTGATGTCAAGGGTATCCCAGCCCGGATCAGCTAGTTCAAACTCTTCTTTTTCATCATGAACATATGATGCATTCGTCCACACAGCAGGTATTTCTTGAGCACTGACTTGTCGCAGTCACTGACCCAGTCTCTGGAGGCTGCATGCCCCCAGGGATTGAGAGGACAGCTGCAAACCCTGTGTTTTTCCCCATGAGCCACAGGGCCCCCGTGTACGGAGACAAACACAGCAGCACATTTGTACAATAAACAGACCATTTTACAGAGATGGCACTGGATATTTCTAATCTATTTAAAAATGGAAACTATTCCCAAGTTCCCGGATTTAACTATGTCTGTCAACCATGTGTGGGATTCAGGGTGTGTGACCTGTGGGTTTGCTGTGCTAGGGGTTGGGGAAGGAACATAAACCAACCTATGCTCTTCCCGGGGGCTAACAACTCAGCCAGGGTCGGCCACTCCAAGGGGCTTCCAGGGCGAAGTGTGATTCAAGATGAGTGTGTGTCACCCTCAGAAAAAAATGAGAACACCAGGTTAGAGGAAGGAGGACAAGCAAGAGGCAAGCTCTGTGTGGTGGATGGCCGGTGAGGAGCAGGGAGCCCATGGGGGATTTAAACTGCTGAAGAAGAAACCCTGACTCACAGAGTGGCCCAGGAAGTCCCTGCAAACTCTACGGCCTGGTATGTGCCATGTTAAGGAAGTTGCTTGTGACTTCTAAGCTATGGTTGCTCCCGCTGGGGCCTGTTGACATTTGGGGCTAGATCCTTCTTTGTGGGGGGCTGACCCGTGCATTGTAGGGTGTTCGGCAGCAGCCCTGGCCTCTACCCACTAGATGCCAGTAGCAGTCCCTCCCCCAGTTGTGGCAATGGAAAATATCTCCAGGCATTGTCAAATGTCCCCTGAGGGCAAAATCGCCCTGGGTTGAGAACACTGCTCCAGGCAAAAGGCTACTAGCATAGAGGGGCAGCCTGTGTGACTAGAGGGGTGTTGGCGGGAAACAGCCTAGAGAAGTCACTTAAGGCCTGCTGCAGTGCTTCCAGCCTCAGGGGCAATGCCTGGCACACAGTAGGTCCTCAGCAAACAGGTGCCAAGCCTCAGTTGTACAATAGGGCTGTTGCAAGATACTCAAAAACTCTAGGTGTCAAAATGCTCTGCACCAGGCAGGGCCAGGGCCCTGTCAGGCCATTGTCCCTTGGCCTGGGAGGCCACAGTGACCACCATCTCTGGGCCAGGCCATGCTGGGCGGCTGTTTATCTGTGTGCCCACAGCTGCCTACCTACCGGGCATATTAAAGGCCATGAAATAAGGATGAGGCCTAGGAGGGGTAATTAAAGCCACGGTGACATTGATCTGCTGAGATTTCTGGGAGAACCCAGAGCTCACAGGGTGACTCTCCATCTTACCTTATGCAGGCCCAGCCTGATTGGCCCCCTGGGCATTCCTGGGGCCGTGGATCCTCACCTGTGGCTGGGAGACTCCCAGGGCAGCAGCCAGGCTGGCTTCAGAGGCTGTGCAAAACAGGAGGCCTGGGCCTGGGGGGCAGCCCAGCTGCTGCGCTTTGCCCTGGGCAGGCAGGGACAGGCTGATCTGTTAAAGACACAGGGCCCCATTCTCAAAGGTCTCAGAGGCTAACCTCTTCCCTTGCTGGCCCCAGAGGCTCAGCCAGGTGGGGAACCTGAGATGCTCCAGAGTCATGCCACCTCCAGGGCATGCCCGTATTTGCACATTGGTCCAGATGCCCAGAAAAAGGTTGCACTCTGGCTGCAAATTAAGTCAAGAGTTAATTCTTGACCCTCTACCCTGAGCTAGGAAGGGTACATACTTATAAAAACAGGAACATCGAAAAGATGGACTCCTTGGTCAGAACCATAATTGTGTCACTACTGTTATTGCTACCGATCAGTTTTTCTTTCTTGTCATTTTTAGCATCAGTTTTACAATTAGCAAAGTGAGTGAAATTATTGCATGTTCAGAGTCAGACAGAACCAACAGTGAAATTAATGCATGTTCAGAGTCAACAGTAAAACACTTTGGTTTTACCATGACTTGGGCAAATCATTTGAACACACAGTCTTCATCTTCCTATTGATAAATGTATATAAAAGTAATCAATAACACAGATTGGAAAGGATCAAATGAAATGATTGCAAAATCATGGGCTTAGGAAGCCTTAGCTCATTTGCTCCCTTGCTATGTGTTAGAGTCTTTCTAAGACTTAAGATTATTATGTCCTAACAGTCCTGTGACGCTGTCATCAGCCGCCCACTTTACAGACGAGAAAACTGAGGCAGCAAATCCTTTCTGAGCTGTGATTCCATATGAGAAGACTCCACACCCACCCCTTCTCAGAGGGGATTACGGAGGTGCTCACACTGCAGGAAACCCAAGTTATTTTTTGTCTTCCAACTGCTAAAATCAGACAAGCAAAAGGCAGGTGCCCTGCTTCGAAGCCTGTGATCGCCTTCCTTCCTGCCTGCCCGTGAACTGGCATGCACTGTACTTCGTTACATCATTGCAGCTTCTGGTCTTCCTTTGTGAAAACCTGGCCTGTTTTTTGCCCTCTTCCTTCACCACACTGGTGGGGGATGGGAGCTGCTCCTCTGATCTTTGCACTGTAAAGGAAGTAGCAATCTGATCAAATGGGAGGAGGGAGAAGTTTTCTTGGGGCCTTGAAAAAAATAGCCTGTCTCCCACACGAGTGGAGCACCTGCAGTGAGATGGCCAGTCTACATATAAAGACATGCTCTTTTTCTCATGAGCTGTCTTGAGTTGGGTGAAAGAGTCTTCCAGAATTTTGGAGAAGGTGTTCCTAATTGCAGTCCTAGAAAAAGCCCTGTCTCCTGTGATTTCCACCTTACTCTACCTCTGTGTTTCTAAAGAGGGTGGCAAATGAGCTTTAATGGTGGAGAGCTGTGCACTGGCTGGAGGGTGGGAAGGGCGCATCTGAACACTGCTTCACGTTATATGCACTGTGCTGCGAAAGACCCTGATTAGGGAAAGGCTTGGAGAAATTAGTTACCAGTTATTGAATGCCCAGGGTCTACGTGTCTGCTTATATAATACAGGTGTAATGTGATTACCATGAAGGCTCTTCTGGGCAATAACAGTCATAGGCAACATTTAGGGAACACTTACTGTGCATCAGCCCCTGGGCTGATCTTTTGCTTAGTCTAAGCTGCCTCCCTAAGAAGGATTCAGGATGAATGAAGTGCACATTTGGTTGACACACCCATAAGGACATTGCCCCAGATTAAACCTGGCCAGGCTGACAGCAGTCTGCCCTCAACTACTTGCTTGAAGAATTTTCTCTGCTTTGCATGCATGCTCTACTTGTGAACAACACCTAGTTGGTAAAGTGAAACTGTGTGTGGTTCTTGGTTGCCATATGTGTGGTCTGCCTATGGAAAAGAAGAAAGACCTTCTCTTGAGACTTATTCTGCTCCTGACCCATACTGTAGCTGCGATTCCAAAAACAGGTGTGCAAAACCAAAAGTAGCTTTTGTCATTTATCTGCTGGTAAAACCTGATCTGAACTGATAGAAGTAATATGAGGCTATTTTTTTTTTTTTGAACTGGAGTCTTGTGCTGTCACCAGGCTGGAGTGTGGTGGCACTATCTCAGCTCACTGCAACCTCTGCTTCCGGGCTCAAGCGATTCTCTTGTCTCAGCCTCCCAAAGTAGCTGGGACTACAGGCACGAGCCACCACGCCCAGCTAATTTTTATATTTTTAGTAGAGACAGGGTTTTACCACGTTGGCCAGGATGGTCTCAATCTCTTTACCTCGTGATCTGCCCGCCTCTGCCTCCCAAAGTGCTGGGATTATAGGCATGAGCCACCATGCACCCGGCCATTATAAGGCTATTTGTAGTCTTTATTTTTCCCATTTAATATGAACCGTCATATGTTTCACTGCAAAAATATTGTGTTCTATGCCTAGGTGCCGTCCTGGACGCCTATGCACAATGCTGTATAAGATGCAATTATGACACAATTATTTTAAATGTACCAAATTTTGATTTCTAAAATACCTCTGGTTTCAAAGGTTTCCAAAAACGAACTGTGGGCCTACAAACCAAATCTGTAGTCCCACTTTGAAGGTATGTCCTGTAGACAGCCTTGGTTAATGGCAATTATAGGGATTGGAGAGATGGATCAACCTCGACCCTAATTCTGGCTTATGAAACTGAAGTCTGTGGCATCCTCATTAGAGGTTCAGGTTTCCCAGTTACAAAAAGGATAACAGCAGCATCTTCCTTGCACAGTTGCTGTGAGATTACGTGTAAAAGGATTATTCGTGTAATGGCCATTGGGACACTTAAAGGTTGTTCATATTTTCAGATATTCTTTGTAATGATTTCCAGAGTCAAGCACAAAGGTGGTGTAAAGTTTTCACCTCTTCCAAGTTTGCTGTCCTCTGCATGGAGTAGGATGTGGCCCCTGGGAGCTTGGGGCTGGGGAGGAGGTAACGGCCCATGAAGACCTGCCTAGGTCAGGGCAATTAGCAGGAGCCACCAAGACCTTCTCAGTATTAATTAGCTGTCCCTGCCCTGCTGCTACAGAGGATTTCCAGGCCTCTGGAGAGCCCCCAGGGATGTTGCCACTCACAAAGGAGCTCAGCTCTGACCCTGAGAGCTGAGTAAATAGGATGAAGCTTGGCTTCCAAAGGCCAGGGGATGATGCAAGAAGGATCTCTGTGTGTGCAGATGAGACGCAGACTCGGGAAGGGGACAGTGGGTGGAAGGACTGGGCCTGGCGCCCGTGTGCTCAGCCTCTCTGTTCCACTCCGATGGCTAGTCTTTCTTCCCTTTGTTTCTGTTTTTTTTTCTCTCTTAGTTTCTGCTCTGATCTCTGTTTCTCTCCTGCATTGGACCCCTCTCGAATCTGCCTCCTTCCACGTCTCCATCTTATGACCTTAGGGTTTCATCCCTGCCGGTCCCTCTTTAGGCCTTCTTCCTGTCTCTGTGGCTGTCTCTTCTCACATGCATACTCCAGGGCATTCTGCCTTCAGAGCATAAAGCTTAAGTCACATGGCAGCTGATGACCCCTACTCTTCTGCTGAGCCCCTGGTTCTCTCCAAAGAGAAGATGATTCACAGAGCGCAGGATAGCTGGCATTTTCCGGTGACTGTTCTATTATATTTCAAACAGAAGTATTTATTCAAGAGATATTTATGCCAGGCGCTGGGGGTGCAATAGTGAACAAGAGAGGAAGTCTTTGCTCTAATGGTGGGCCTGGGAAAAGCATTATGTCGAGACCTAAATGAAACCTGGCATTTCAGAAGGTGATAAGTGCTCTGAAGAAAAATAAAGGCAGAGGATGGGATTAAAAAATACTGAGGGCGGCGGGGAATGATCAGGGGAGGATTCACTGACAAGGGAGCTTTGAGGTGCCCTGACTGAAGTGACAAAGAAAGTGTGTTGCCTACCTGGGGAGAGCTTCCCAGACAGAGGACAAGAGAAAGTGCAAAGACCCTGCAGCGGAAACCTGCTGGGCGTATTTAAAGATTAGCCAAGAGTACAGCCCAAGATGATAGAATAAGGGGTCAGAGAAGCTTAATATTTTCCCATCAGATCTTTGCAATCTTTCTTCTAGAGAGAGGTCATTAGCCAACTGTGGATCAGAAAATAGAAATTGTTGGCCTCAAATCACAGAAATTTCAAGTTAGTTATTAAACTAAGATTCCAATTCAAGCCTACAAAGAGCTAACTGCCTTCTACAAGGCTTTCCTAGAGCTGGGGAACTTAGAATGAAGCTGTAAGCGCCAGCCAGCTATTAGGATCTTATTTAAATGGAGTTGCATGGGGACAGAGCAACTGTCCCGGCCTCCAAAGTGGGGAATGGTTATCACAAGTGACAATCCTGAAAATTCAGACTTCTAGAAGGAGAGAAGCAGCATGAGGATAGGTTGATATCTGAGACCGCAAACAATTGATCACTCACACCTAAGGAAACTGAGTCTCAGAGACATCAAGCATCTCATCCAAGGCCCACAGCCTGTGAGCAGTGAGATCTAAATTCAAATCCTTTCTGCTCACCGCATTTCATGGTACTAGTATACAAACATAAAATGAGATTGAAAAATTAAAGCAAAAGGATGCCACAGACAAATACCATTTTTCTCCTAAAACCCTCCTTTAATTTGTGTTGAATGGATTTGTGAACCATCAGCAATAGTATTTCATTGACAAAGACTATTTTCCACCAAGAAAAAAAAAAGGTTATTTTAACCTCCCACGGGATTCATTTTCTAAAAAGAGTGAAACGTGATTTTGAAAGAAGAATTGCATACATTGATATCACATGAGTGGGAAGCAGAGGCCGTCAATGAATCATCTCCTTTCTACAACTCTCAAATCGATCCAGACACATGTCAGGTTGTTGTCCACGGCTGTGGGACCATTGCCCTGATTGAATCCTCACTTAAAGTGTGTTGCAATAAGGGACAGAGGAGAGTTTCTGTCACCTTCATCTTCAATCCACAACGAGTATCCACGATAAACTCAGCCGTGGAAACATTCGTTCACTCATTATTTTATTCTCTCTCTTCCTTCCTGTTTTGCTCATTAAACAACTTACTGTGTACCTCCTGGGTTTTGAGCCCCTGCTCTCTGTGTAGCAACCAAACACCAACAAAATACAGTCTCTGCATTTTCTTGAATTGGGTTTATTTGTGAGAAACAAGGCTTGGTTCCTTTCCTTAGGAAACTCACATTCTAATGGCACCTGGACAACTGAAGACATCAGAATCCAGCCTGCGATAAGGTTCAAGTCAAAGGTACGATGAGAGGAGGTGAGGCTCCATACCAGGGACCTGAAGACATGAATGGAGAAAAGGTTCTGCTTGCCCCCAAACCCCAGTGGGCTGCCTTGGGGTGGAGGGATGCAGCCTTAGTTTGTGGGGCTCAGAGCAGGACAGAGGGACCAGATGACGGAGCACACTGTTTGTCAAAGGGGTTGCAAGAAAGGACACATGCACTGCTCTTGGCATGGAAATATTGATTATTTGAGACTCTGAAACCCAGACTGAGTCACATCCTCTGGTAGGAAAGCCCCCACCCCAGTCCCTCGCTGGGGTTCAGCCAAAAACACTAGAAACAGATGAGGGGCCCCAGCACGGTGATCATACTGCCGGGATTTCTGTTCTGACCAGGTGTGCCCCATACAGGCCCTTGAAGTTATATTTTGACTCTTGGGGCTTTCTAAAGGCTTGAAAACCAGATTCACCTACAGGTGAGACCGCTATGGAGTATATGGATCACAGTCACAAACTGCTGTGTGAAGATCAGGAGAATGGGCAGGTTCTGGTCTCCAGTGTGCAGTTAGATATGAGGCTTTGGGTAAATTATAGAACCTTTCTAAGCCCAATGTTAGTTCTCCATGAATAGAGGACTATCACTCACTACACCTAAGAGCTATTAAAAATGAGTCGAGGTATGTTCAAATACTTTGCAATCTGTCATATATATTATAAATATGAGAAAGCAGCATCATTCTAAGAATGTATTGATGTAATCACGCCTACTATATATGTTCATGAGCATAAATAATAATTGGATATCTATAGGCAGTATTATATATGCCAGTATATGCAATTGGATTTAAAATGGGCCTTGAAGTACTATATTAACTCTCATAGCTTTCTGATAGCGCTGGAATCAGATTATCAAAGGCTACGATTGCCACAGGGAAAGATAATTTTAGGAATGATAAGAATTGCAATATCAGTTAGCACCGGCTTGTTAATGAAACTTCAAAGTTGAAACCAAAGTGGGATCTGCAGATGGCTCCAGAGAAAAAGTCCTGTGGTTCTGCAAATCTTCATTCTGTCTTTAATGAATGCTTAACCTCCCTGCACTTGAACTTGGACATCATGGCCAGTAGTCAATTTTCACTCTAGTTCATGTATTTTTTTTCTCCTTTAATCCTGAAAATCTGTAGCCATGTCATCAACTCCTTCTTAATTATACCATATTCTTTACATCTGTCCTGCTAAATAACTCTAATTGAAATAGCACCGGCGTGAATTTTTGTAATGTTCCCCCCAAGACATCCCGAAAGTGACTCACGAGAAAACAGACTGAAGTCACAGCTGGAAGCACGTCAAGGATCATTTCCATTTTTACATGATTAATTTGAATTTAATATCTTAAATCAAAACCTGATTAATTTAAATAAAATTTTGATGGTGCCCTGCTTCTAATATACATTGCAGTAATTAGATTCGGCTTAATGGGGGGGGTTTTTTACATAATTAAAAAAAAGGAGGAAGTGAAGTGTAACAATGCAGTGTTGATACAAATCTGTCTAAACATATATAGGGGACTGGGGTTCTGGACATCAGTCATGTAAAGAGAGGGTAGCTAATGGAAAGGACTTTAGAAAGCCAAGAATAAACATGACTATTCTGGGCTCGTCCCACATCTATAGCAAAACATCTCATTCTAAAATCAAAAGCAGAAAAACTTTTTGTCCCAAGAAAGTGATACCCACAGTGGACCATGACACCAGGAAGCAAAGCATGGATTTGATGCTATCTTCAAATGCAAAGGTTCGTTTCTCCACTCCTCAGACATGGATAAAGTCCCCCTATGTCCACAGGTCCTGGACAGAGCAGGTGCCGACACTGCAGACTGGAACGAGCGTCAGCTCCAGTCAAGCGGGGACACTGTGCGGACTGTTACAGCCAGGCCCTACCTTTGCAGACATGGCCTCCACGCCACCCTCAGAGGAGACTGATTTGCACAATCTTCTCCTCTTGAGAAAACAAAACGAGTCTAGGGGGTTGTTACAAACCTTCCCCGAAATCTAGACTTCTGTCTAGCCCAATTCCACTTGGTCTGTATTCATATACTATGGGTCCCCTAGAAATAAACATCCATATCTAGACATCATGACCAAGTGATCATACTCCAAAGAGATCTAGCCCAGGGTTCTTATTTTATAATCAAAAGGAAGCAACCTGATCAAAAGAGTTCCCCCGCTTCCCCACACAGATTCTGAACAATGTTTTTTCTAAACCAAATTTCTTGCCCCTAATTTGCCAAGTGACCCTAGGCAAGTGACTCTTCTTCTCAGACAAGAGTGTCACCCACTATGGAAAGTACTTGTGCATGAGGAAATCACTCCACAGACCCCAGCCTAGAGAAGGAAGGCTCAGAGATCCTCTCTGAGCCAGAGGCCTGAGGTTGCTGAGCTGAACCGTATACCAGGTTTCTCAGGTGGGCACATCTGATGGTAGGGTCCCCCAGTGGCTTCAGCCAAAGACACTGTTCTCAGTGAGCTCCAGGGCCCATTCCTCACTAGCTTAGGATGTTTATGGTCTCCTGTGAAACTCAGAAATGATGATGAAGGAGGAGCATGACTTGATGACAGAGCAGAGCACAGATAGAGTTCAACACCTTTATTTTACATTCCACGTTTAAGTGAGATCATGCAGTATTTGTCTTTCTGGGTCTGGCTTGTTTCACTTAGTATAACATCCTCCAGGTTCCAGCCCCCTCCACATTGTCTAACCAGACATGCACACACAAATCCTAACTATGGGAAGTGATATATGTATTAATTAACTTGATTGTGGTGATTATTCCAGAGGCATACAAATACTGATTCATCAAGTTGTACACCATCAATGTATGCAATTAATTTTTTAAAAAGAGCTTACTGTCTCTTATTTTTACTTATTATTTATTAACTTCATTTGTTTGTTTTGTTTTATTTTGTTTTGTTAAGACAGACTCTCGCTCTGTCGCCCAGGCTGGAATGCAGTGGTGCAATCTTGGCTCACTGCAACCTCTGCCTCCAGGGTTCAGGAGATTCTCCTGCCTCAGCCTCCAGAGTAGCTGCAATTATAGGCATGCACCACCACACCTGGCAAATTTTTGTACTTTTAGTAGCGATGGGGTTTTGCCATGCTAATTACACTGGTCTCAAACTCCTGAGCTCAAGTGATCTGCTTGCCTTGGCCTCCCAAAGTGTTGGGATTACAGCCATGAGCCACTGCACCTGACCTATTTATTAAATTTTAATTTAATAAGATTCTATTAAATTAAAGAAACCTTTGGAACCGCCTGAGGAAAATGATTAAATAGTGCTGTATATGCATATACACAGAATAGTTTGCTTGTAATGGTAGCAATTGCTATTATTATCCCAACTTAAATATAAAATTTCCTCCAAATTAATCAATGATATTTATCAGCTACCTTCTATGTGCATAATATCATGTACAGAGTAGTTTACACTCAGGTCTCCATGATTTATAAACTGCAAAATAGTGCTCTGTACCGTAAAATCGCTCATACCACAAAGACTTCTTACACTTCCCTCTTTCTTCCTTCCTGTCTCCCCTTTTTTCCTTCTCCTATCCTTTCTTTCCTGGTTCCCTCCCTTCCTTCCCTCTTCCCCCCCCTCACTCTTTTCTTTCCTTCCATCTTCCTTCATTTATTTCTTCCAACAATGCAGTGCCTTAAACGCTTTTCCCTGAACATTTTTCAAGGCACCATACTCTTCACAGGGCTTCAAAGAAGAGAGAAATTACTGCAGGGCCTGTGTGTCTTTGAGGGTGAGGACACAGAGGCAGGGAAGGGTCACTGAGGAAGACACTCACCAACATTTCTGTCTCATTTTAACTAGCCAAGATTCAGATTTAGTTTAGTTTCTATCATTTAATTGTTCCTCAAAGGGTTTGATTTCAGTCCTCCACTGTGAGTTTTAGCCAGGAGCATGACGTTTGAGAATCATTTAGAATACAGCTGTGCCTTGTGTCACAAAAGGGAGTGGAATCTTGATCTCAGATGCATCTCCACAGCTTAGCGTATGTAAGGGAGACCATTTAGTCATTTGCTTTGAGCCAAAATGGACAGCACATACTTGAAAGTCACTTTCAGACTTCCCTGTGGATTCCCTGTGGCGTCTGCACTATGGAGTTACTGTAGCTGTCTACACGACTACGAACAATTAGTATAATTATAACCGTTTCCAAATCCTGCCACCTACGTATGATGCATACTGTGCTCACAATTTCCACACAACATCCTTGAGTAATGTGCATTGTTCAAACCATTTTATAGACTTGGAAACTGAGCCTCCTGGAAATAAACAACATCACTGGGTTCCCACACGAGTTGGAACCAAAATTCAAGCTCAGCCTTGTGTGTCCCTTGCTGTGGAGCTGGGCCACGCCCCCCTCTGTCAATCCAGGCACACAGATAATTGGCCAGTCCCTTTGCTGGGGACCAGGACACACAGACTCCCCTGCAAATGTGCACCTTTGAAAGGGCTTTGCTGAAGATCAGCCAGCCTGGGCCTTATTAGCCTAGGCATCTTCTGATGAATCAGTTGACAGAGGAAAAGAACTCAAATAAGGGATTCAAGGAAATCGCTGATTTATTGTTTATCGAAAATGGTCTAACACAATGACTTTCTGACAGCCGGGACTTTTGATGGCAATCAACAATTTAATTTTCTAAATTTAGATTTTTCCCTTTTCTGCATCAAACACCAAAGCTGGCTAAAAATAGTAGCACAGTGAATGTTAGAGGGGAGAATTTCATCTCTCATGTTTTTTCTTTCTTTATTTCTTTTTAACGTCAAAGTTAAAGTCAAAACAAAATTAATCAGGAGGTGTTATCTATAATGAATCACCAGGCAGCTCAGGAGGAAAGGGTCGGGGGGAAGATATCTTTGCCAGCAGCCGAAGGAATGTTCTTTCAGAGTCACATTAGACTATAGGCTCCACAAGAAAGATTGCAGATCTTCCATATTCAGCAGCATGAATCAAAACTCTTCAGCTCTGGTCTAACTTTTCTTTTTTTATTATAAAGCAGTGGGGGTTGGAGTTTGTATGGGATATGATTTAAATGGTTAATTGAAAGGAAGCCGTGGTGAGCTGTTTCTGGCTACAATATTACTGAGACAATCTTATCTGAGCTTACAGAGTTATTTCCAATTTGTAAATGCTGTATGCATTTCTACCAGATAACACACTTAAAAATCCCAGACCTGAGTAAAGTGACCTTGCTGTTCTAGAGCCTTCCACACCTGCCCCTTTCTCCTCTCTACCTCCTCCTGTTCTGATGTCCGCCCCCACTACCCCCTCCCCACTCCTCCTTCCTGTCTTTGCTGGGAAGTCAGGTCACTACCCAAGCCTCCACCTGAGGCAAATAAACTTAGTCATAAAGTGGTGGGATGAAGTGTAATCTTGCCAGTAAGACTCACTGGACAGAAGAGAAAACTGAGGGTCAGACAGGGCCAGTGATTCACTGAGGTCTTGCATTGAGAGAGTAACATTGTTGGGACCAGAATTCAGGCTTTGTCCCTCCTAAGCCCAACGTCCTTTGGGTGGCAAAGAAATCCCAAGAGGAATTGCCCACCATTCAATATGAGATGACATAAATTACATGTTAGAGACCCAAACCCCCATTTGCCCCAGTTTCCTGGCTACATCAGTGTGATTCTACAATTCCAGGAAATCCTTCCCCGGGAAAAAAAAGGTTGTAAACACGTTTATTATTTATTCTAGGAACTTCCAAGGAAACCCATGTAAAAGAACAACAGCTATTCCACTCTTCAATAAGTAGCAGTAAACTTGGAGTTTACACCCCAAGACTCTTTGAAAACCTTCACCTCAAAATCTTCACCTTGCTACACCCATTACCAATCTTAAACTTTTATCCCTAATCAGGGAACCATACTGTAAGGCGTGCCTCAAACCAGCCACTAGAATTTCACAAACATCCACTAAGACTCTATCACGATGAAGCTTTCTGTGAGAGTCACTTGGTGTTGTCTTGTGCACAGGTTGTGTTTAGGGAGCTGGCATTCAACACGGGTAGAACGTGGCACCAAGTTCATTGAGGTCTTGCAATGAAAGAGTAATGTTGTTGGGGCCAGAATTCAGGCTTTGTCCCTCCTAAGCCCAATGTCCTTTGGGTGGCAAAGAAATCCCAAGAGGAATTGCCCACCATTCAATATGAGATGACATAAATTACATGTTAGAGACCCAAACCCATTTGCCCCAGTTTCCTGGCTACATCAGTGTGACTCCACAATTCCATGTGACCTCCGGAACCCTGGCTGCCCCTGCTCTCCAGCTTCTCCTGCCAGCACCCGACTCGCCCCCTTCCTGACTTGCCTTATTTATTTGTTTGACGTCTCTCTGAATGTATCCGCCCGGGTCCCTACCTCCGCCTTTGCTCCGCATGCCCCTCCTGTTTTTTTGTTTTTGTTTTTTGAATAATGCAGCCATGTTTAATGGCAATTCGCATAAACCAAGCCCATGCACAAGCAGAAAGTGCCCAGGGAGCCAGCAGGTGGCCCCCGCCACACTAGAGAACCACCAGCCCAGCAGTGCAGCCCTCCCCATGGCACCTCAAATAGATTCTTCAGTATACTCTGTATCTTAACGGTATGTTCAAGCCCCCTCCCCTTGGGGGATGGAGCAGGCTCCACAAGGCATTTCTATATACACCTCTCCCCTTTGGCCCTGAGGTCGGTGGTCGGAGTCAGGTGATGGGGTAAGACAGGGCCAGGGAGGGAGGAAACAGACACCAACATGGTGAGTCGGGTGGGGCGTGTGGATGATGAGCAACAGCACAACTGCCCTGATGAGGCAGAAGGAAGTGTCCGTGAAGTGGGCCGAGTCTCACTTCCAGAGCCACATCCTAAGTCCTGACAGAGGGCAGACATGGCAGCTCTGGTAGCCAGAGGTGGTCTTTGCATCATGCCACAGGGGACCTTTGTGAAGAGGGAGATGATATATTCAGAGGAGGGGCAGGTGAATTCTTGTTGGATCTGCAAATGCTCCTTATCAGGTGACTTGAGCCGTCAAGGAGCATCCAGGATGAGAAACTGGGACTGGCCTTCCAGGGAGCGTGGCACCAGCTGCTTTGGGATCAGGTGTCTGAGGAACAGTCTAGGCATTGCTGTCTTCTGACTGATTGGGCGCTGGCAAGTGCCTTAACCTCAGGCATGCCAATATCTTCATCTGCGAAAAAGGAAAAATGGTGATAGCACCCACCACAGCAGACACAGCGCCTCCAACATGCGAAGCTCAGAAGAAAGCCTCAGGAGGGGCCAGGTGTGGTGGCTCACGCCTGTAATACCAGCACTTTGGGAGGCCGAGGCTGGCAAATCAAGAGGTCAGCAGTTTGAAACAAGCCTGGCCAACATGGTGAATCTCTGTCTCTACTAAAAATACAAAATTAGCCAGGCATGGTGGCACACACCTGTAGGCCCAGCTACTCGGGAGACTGAGACAGAAGAATCACTTGTACCTGGGAGGTGGAGGTTGCAGTGAGCCAAGATCATGCCACTGCACTCCAGCTGGTCAACGGAGAGAGACGTGCTCTCAAAAAAATAAAATAAAATAAAAAAGCAAGCATAATGTAAAACACATTATCTTAGGAGTTTCAATGTGATCTTACAGACGTTTGATTAAAGACCGAAAGGCAGTGGCTACCCTCTTGTTAGAAAATCAAGTGTGGATTTCAGAGAGATCAAGTTCTTTCTGCCCCTACCCTGCTGGGTAGAAAAGGCCCTGTCTTTTCCCTGTCTGAGTCTGTTTCCTTGTCTAAAAGGTAGGTGTCGGGATGTAGTGACCTCCAAAGGATTCAGTGGTCTCTCAACGCTGTCCCTAAAGCCCCTCACCTCTGTAGCCCATCACCCGCCTCATCTTCAGGGAACATCACCTTTGCAAATTCATCTCTTGCCTGCGATATGAAGAATATCTCTGGCTTTGTTTCTCTATTATAATAGATGTAAATTAATGTTTTGCCTTTGTTTGCTGCAGTAATCATAGAGGCAAGTGTATATTCCTAACAGCTATCTTATTTTCAATTTGCAAAGCATACTGTGCTTAATCCCACGAGCCAGGCTGTGGCTCCAGATATGAATTTTAAAAGATAATTAGCCCAGTGCAGGAGGTGTTCTCTGAGACAAGGAGCATGCATCGAAGCCTGGTCAGAGGGGTCCTTTGGGGGACCCTGTTGGGTCACAGATTCTCCCCCAAACCCCTGTGGTTTGTTACTATTTTTTTTTTCATTGCTGCTAGCTTTGTGCAAACCAGATGATTTGTTCATGAAAATTTAAATCATGTTCATACTAGAAGCTGGAATTTCTTTTTGGAGTTGTTATTTGAGGATTCTCCTGCCACCCTCCACCAATATTTTTTTTATGATATTCATGGGAAGTGACAGTTTGTTTTCTGTTTTCTTTTTTTTTTTTTCTTTGTAACTCTAACTGAAAGAAAACACCAGGTTTGTGGTGGGTGTTTATAATGTTGATGCCTATGGCAGATTAAGTGACCATCCATTAGAAAAGGCCACAGAAGACCCTGGGTCAAAGAGATGAATGCCCTGCCCGGCTTCAACCATGGACTGTGCCTGCAAGAACTTTACCCCCAGCAGGAAATCAGTTACGAAAACAAGCACATGTTTCAACGGGCTGAAGAAACATGCCGGTTTGCATGCATCACGGGATATTAGCCAGCTGTTCGTCACACCCAGAGCTGCTTTGCCTTTGCTTGGCTGTCGAATTGACACATGCACATGAGTGGAACCTCTGTGCCCAGCACTGCGCTGGGACTTTGGGGGGATGCACAGGTGAGCAGGCGCAGCCCGCACCCTCAGGAATGTCCTGAAAGCCATGCAACATTCCTGGGACTCAAGGAGGCAGGTGGGATGAGAGCTACAACAGAGATGCGAATGGTACTGATGTTATCATCGAAGGGTGTAGAGTAGATTCTCCCTCACCATGCATCTGGGACGCCTTACTGGAGGAGGTGGCATTTGAGCTGTTTTTGATCAGGTAGCTTATATTTTAATCAAATCACATATTCCTGAATCAGGTAACTTATATTTCGATATTATGATCCCCCCCAGGAAACTAAAAACCAGAAGATGGTAATAGCTCACATTTTTGGAAGGCTGCCCATACAGCAAGCATTTCACATCACGTCCAACACGTCGCTTATGGGCTCCAAAACGTCCCCGAGGGCTCACAGGGGGAGGGTGGCATACTCGGAATTTGAATCCTGGTAGTTTTGCTCCCAAAGAGTCCCTGGCATACTGGATTACAGAGGCTATCCTTGCTTCACTACAGGTAGGACAAGTAGTGGAGAGAAAAACGCAGCTCGGAGCCCCATTTAAGGATGCTGATTGATTGCATCATAAGACACCCTCTGCTGAGGGTTGAAAAGCATCGTGCAAAACAGTTTACAGTCAACTTCAGTTTGCCTGTGATAGAAGGAGCTGAACACAATTTTGATTATTTGCTTAAATTCAAATCAGGTTAGCAAAATGAATACATTAATGCAATTTAAGGACCTTTTATCCCTTTATTACATAAGCTAGTGGACTTCCCTTCCGATGAGTGAAACGTCACTTTGTCTTTAATTCTTGAAGTTCAGGAACCCTTGTGCTACTGGAAAAGCAGTGGGCGTGGGCATGTATGTGTGTGTATGTGTGCGTGTGTATGTGGGTATATATACATGTATATGAGAGTGGAAACCAAACTGAGGTTACAGATGGACTTTAGAAGGATTGAGCAGGCTTTGAAATGTGTCCTGACTTGTCCTTGGCATTTGTCATATTATCACATGCTTGGAGGTTTTCTCCTGGGCATTTTTGCATTTTTATCTAATGTGATCACACAGGGTGTTTGCTATTTCAATGAATATAAAAATATTTCATATAAACTATTTGCCAAGGCTCTCTAGACAGGAGAAAAAAGGATAATTCTAGAGTGTTTTAGAGCATCTGTTCCTTCTAGCTAGGTCCAGAAAGACGAGTGTCCTGCCAGGTGCATTTCCTTAGAATAAAAATGATGGCTTAGTGCCGGGACAATTTCGTACATAAAACATTAACTATTAAAAAGTCCCTGGTTCAGAAACTTCTTCTCTTATATTTAAAAATACTTTAGCATTCCAGGAAAGAAAAACAACACTTAGACCCATGAGAGGACACATACGGTGCTACCAAAAAATCAGGTCATGAAATGAAGAACCAGCCTCCAGTTGGTGAAATCCTCTTGGTGCTACAAAAAAATTATATGTCTTTACCTAATGGAGTTTAGGGGGACCAACAAGGTAACTCTATAATACATAAGGAAGCTTCATTAATTATAGTCCTATAAAAGAGAGTTTTGTTACCGAGAGTGCATTTCTTGTGCTAGGCATCAATTTCTCAAATATTGCCTTTCTTCTACATCACGATGTTTAAAGGGAGGAGTGAACAATTGACCTAGAGACGAGCTCTTTGAAAAGTTCTGTTTTGTGTGATATGAATGTAAAAGACTGGAGCATGAACTATGAAAGAATTTTCAATACTCTCTCCTTGAGAACAGACATATTGAATGATATGATGAGTGAGACCAAGGAACGAAGACCTCTGCCTTTTTTCGCCTCTCCACTTGGGCTGGGGAAGCACTGTTACCCAGAAAAAGTTCATTCAAAATATTTTCAAAGGTTCTTCCCTTACAATCAAGACCCTGTCGTCTGCCAAATGGCACACCTACCTGCCCCCAGGAAACGATGCTACATGGCTCCTGGGGAGATTTATTTTGGGATCCTTTCCTGCAAACCTGCAACACCCATGAGCATGCTCTGCAATTCTGTGACTTCCCCATCCATCTCATAAGAAAGTGAACTAGGGCTAAGACCAAATGTAGTCACAAAACCAGACCCATTTCCTGCCCTCATTCTTCCCCTCCTCCACCTTGGATGGATTTTCATACAACTTTGATGAAAATAACTAGGAGGACTTAAAGATATCTGTGGGGAGATCCTCTCAGGAAGTCCAGCATCCCTGAACAGCTGAGGATCCCAGATTTCTTGGTGGACTCACCAACTCAGGAGTCCACTGTGGTAGAAACACTGTTGGAACCCAGGCGTGCCGTGTGGATTAAACAAGTTAATGCCTGGGAAGTGCTCAGAAGGGAGAATTCTGAATGCAGAGTAAACATGATACTGTCATTATTATTTGAAAGAAATTAGAGGTCAATTACTTGCTGCCCTACATTAGATGAATCTTTCTTTTATCACCTCTCTTACCACAAAAAGTGTTCTCTTCCTTCAAAAATGTCTCTTTTTCTAATTTGCCTTGAAGTAAAATCCTAGCAAAACAAGTTGTTGTTATTAATAGCTACATAAACACAAGAAAATAGATCAGCACCTTCTTTTTTTCCCAGAAAGACATTGGCTGATACAATCTAGCCCCTGATTGATTCGTTTGTTTGTTTGTTTCACCTAGATATGTTCAGCGAACACGAGAGAAAATAAGTCATTCAAAGCTGAACTTTTCTATTCTTGAGTTTTCAGCATTTTGCTTTGGTTTCCCCAACAATAAAGAAAAGAACGTATTGAATATTTAAGGGTTTTCTTGGGAAATACAGCATACTAGCCTGGAAGCTTGTCAGAGACTCTGAGCATCCTAAAACCAGGAAATTCATCTTCTTCATCAGTGTAACCCCAACACCTAGCAGTAGTAAGTTTCTATGGTTGGTAAAAGCAGGCTCACATGCTGTGAGGTATGAATGGACATTTACAAGGTAAGTTAATTCAAAGAGCAAGACCTAGTCCCCAGATCTATTTAATATTTAATTTTTGGCAATGTCTTCCAAGACCCAGTCCACTGTTGAATGGTTAAATTCCTGCTCATTGTGGAGGAAAAAAAGATGCTGTGGACTTTTTGAAAGACTAAATTTGTTATTTGCAACAGTTGGCCTTCTTTTTGCTATTATCTCCTTGGGACCTGATATTGGTGTGTTCACATGCCTTGCTCTTTCAGCATTCTAGAGCTGGGCTTTTCTTCTTCCACTGGCCATTTAATTCTCAACCTTGCTTCTTAATGGAAAAAATTTTTTTTCTCTCCATAGACACAGTCTGCCAGCTTTTTCCAGCTCATTGTCCCTTGAAAATAACTCCATAGACTCTCATTTATGTGGTTATCCACCAAGGAATTCATCAACTGAGGCATTGCATAGACAGAGGGCATGACAAAGTTCTATCCATGTTCTGCGGTTTCTTGTCTTTCATAGGCAATTCCCTGATGCCCTCTGGCAATACCGCCCGTCTACTTTGATTCCTAAACCTGCTGCTCACAGATTAGCCTCTTGTTCATCTGGGTACCACTGAGTTTTCAATCTGGGCAGAATCTCAAGTCCTTCTGGCCTTGGGGGGATTATTTGCCCTGTTATGGACCTTTTATCTCAGGGACTCTGTCATAAGAACCTCTGTCAATAGACTTTCACAGGAAGGCCCTCCTGAAGGCCACACCCAGGCACTCTTGTTCTGTTGAACCGTCTCCTGTGGCCTCTCACCCACAGTATTTCCTGACCTGTTCCTGGTCTCAAATTCTCAACCCCTACTTACTAAGAGCTGATGGAATGGGGACAGAAGGGGAATAAGACACAGCCCTTGCTGTGGAGCAGTGTGAGGGAGTATTCACTAGGAGATTCAAAACTTATTTTCGTAAATGGCCACAGGAGTACTTACCACGTCTCTTGTGTGGCAGGCAAGTGGCACCTAAGGGTGTCCAAGTTCAGGAAAATTCAGGGAGGAATATGGGGTAAAATAGCTCCAAGTATATCTTTTCTCTCAAGAGTGCAATAACAAAAATAGAGGCACACATAAAAGGATGAAGAAAAAATGAAAACAAGCAGTGAAATACAACATCCGCTCTCATTTCAGTTTCCTGGAAGCGGAATGTGGTTGGGCAGATGGTGTTCTTTTGTTTCACTAGAAGAAACGGTAAGGTGTAAATACACACGACATAGTCCGCGGTGAGGATGGAGACAGGGCACGACTCTAGGTGCTCGATGATTTCTAGGTGGGTGGGAGGTTTTCTTCTTCAGATTAGGTTGGTCCTGCCTGCTGAGAGCCAAAGACACTGCATTCGACCTGACAACTTCCCACTGGGGACCACGAGCTCTCTCGTTTTCCACAAATGGGCTGCCAGGAAGTCTGTGAACCCCCTTACATTTTTGTTTTCTTTGGAGGAGTTGTTTGTGTTTCACAAGATTAGCAGAAGATTCAAGGACCATTGGCTTCTTGTGTTTTTACTCCATGCCCTTTCAGTTTGCCTGTGTAAAGTTGGTTGCATGTGACTATATGAAGTTACTTGGTATAATTGCCTATACTTGCATTATATTGGAGATTTTCAGTGCTTTCTCACATATAAATATCCCCTTTGACTCAGTGACAAAAGCAGTTACCAGTAGCCCATCTTGCAGCTATGGAAATGAAACTTAGAGCTGTGACTTGACTGGCTGATAGGCACACTCATGTCCTGTCAGTACAGAGGTGGGACAGACACGCCTGACTCCTGATGCTTTCTGGTTTGGTGCTCCTCTGACTTACTGCTCTTGCCCTCACTTTTTCTGCAAAAATCGCCATCGGTATCAGTGAAGAGTAGGAAGAATTTGAGTCTAAAACATGCATGAAGTGAAGAGAAAATTGATAAGAAAATAAGTCAATATGCCTCATTCGGTTAATTATATTTATGTTTGACTCCCCCATGAAGTTATTTTGAAGCAGAAATAATATGTTGTTTACCTCTGCATTCTCAGTACCTAAACAATGCTTCTGGACCATAGGAGATGCTCAGTTATTTGAGGTATGCATAAGTGATTGAAAGTATGAAGAAAGAATCAGATGCACAAGGCATATATTGCCTGGTTTCCAGATCCCTGCCATGGATACGACTATGGATTCTCAGATGGGCTTTGTCTCTGAAGTCTCTGAGATGGCCCTGCCTCATTACAGGGTGGTAGGGAAGTTTGTCAGAAGACTTTTGGTCAATGAATAATAAAGCCCATTGATAGAGAAGCTCTTATCTCCCATGGTCTAATGTAAGAGGTGTCCATGCCATCCCATCTGGATGCAGCTCTTGGCTATGAGGAGGCCCAGTGAACTGTGAACTTCATCAAATAGCTTGCTCTTAAACAAGTCACACACTCCCAGGTGCAAAAGTAGGAAGATCTCTTTTCTCAAATAGAAGCCGGAAAGCAACTACCTAATTCCAATAACCAAAGGGTGGATGAGATAAAGCTACAAAAGCTTGCCCAAAAGGCCTCCTGTGAGTAAGAGGTTGAGTTGGGGAGATGTTACAATGATTCTAGTAAGTCAAGATTCTAAACAAAACAGGACTTTGAGAAATGGCAGTGACAGTTGCCAGTAGTGTGGTATTAATCTTAGCCTGACCCCTGGATCCAGCAAAAATCCCAGCTGAGCTTTCAAGTTTTACATAAGTGGGAGAGTCAACTGTACATGTTTAAGAGATGTTTGTGAAAATAAATATTTGCTTTTATGATTAATCTTGGCATTACATGATATGGACCAAAATTCTAGAACTGAAATTAGCACTGAGTATATTGAACATTCTAGAGGTAAAAATCTTTCTTCTACAATTGACCAACATAGATGTTTCACCCAAGCATCAATCAATCATCAAGATAGAGTCATCCCTATTACCTTTGGGGAAAATTTCACTGTGGATGGGACACATTTTTCTAAATTTTTTAATGTGTGGAGTAAGCTAAAAGATGTAGTTAGGCAGAACTGGATTTTGTTGAAAAGGCTGCACATTTTTCTTAAAAAAAGGTAACCTCTAAAATTGTAGAATTATATCCATCACCTCAGAGATGTTGGGATCTGAAGGTCGTGTGCCAATGTGTGTATAGAGCTAGTCGATACCAATAAGCATTGTCATTAGGAAAACATATGTTATCTAAATTTCTCTCCTTTCTGAGGGACAACTATTTTTCTTGACAAACAGATTGGCAGGATAATCTCAAAGACAAATCCAATGCACCGTGCCCATACCTTGGCTTATAAACATAAAAAAATTGAGTCTAGGACCACGTCAAGATGAAGGTTTCAAAATAGAATTCTTAGAGACCTAGCATTCTGGAAACTAGAGAATATCATGGCTGGGAAGGGGCGGGGCATAGATGGGCACACCTCTCTATTATGACACAGAGACAGGCTCTCAAAATGGAATGGGGATATCATTTCTGTAAATGCTCATCACCTGAGACAGGGCTAGTCTCCTCAAATCTTGTACCCTTAATATTGTCTTTGCTCCTTGGACCAACACAATAAACTAGGTATGGCAGATACATTTCCCACTACTGTACGGAAAGGAAACTGAGGCACATTCACCCATTCTATTGAATGACTATACACACAAGACTCTTCCCAAAGTATGTAGGTGAGCAAATGACTTATAGCTTCTTAAACTGGTTGCCTAATATAAGTGTTAAAGACCAGTTTATATTCATTCTACAGACAATGAATATCAAACATTTCTCTGGTCTTGATCAAAATCGCATATTTTTTACTTCTGAAAATATCAATATGAGTTAGAAAACAGGCTTTAGAGCTTTGGCTTAATCCCAGTCACCAACCTTGAACCTGTTTCCTAATCTTCAAATTAGAATGTTAAGATCTCTCTTGCATCTCTCAGAAGTCTTTGGGGTCATTAAACTAAATACCGAATCCTGTTTCAATTATACAAATATTTATTAAATACCTACTCTATGCCAGGAACCATACCAGGCACTGAGAGGAAATGATGAACAAGACCCAGTTACTCACTCTTCCTCCTAATGAAGCTCATAGTCTAATGGTGAACGCGGACATTCAACACAGACCCACATGCATAATGCATGCAGTGGAAGGGTAAGCATGGGATGGGAGGGGAGTCATCACAAAAAGTGTAAAGAAAGTATTAACTACATTGGGAAGATGAGGCTGGGCGCTTTCCATGAAGGAAGTGAAAGAAGTTAAATGTAAGTGAAGACATTCGTATACAGGAACAGAAAGCCCTACTTTTATTACAGTGTGTGCTGTGTTAGCCTTCGAAGGCATTGGTGTTCTATTACTGGAAAGATCTGTATGATCTTGGTATCCTGTTCTGGTAGCACTCCGAGCATCTTCCAACATGGGAGATTGAGGAAGCTGCATACTGTGGGATCTTCTCAATCCCCCAGCAGCATGGCTGTCTAATATTTGAGGAACTCAGTCAGGGTGGCCAGCTGAATGGCTGTGGATGGAACCACCAACTCCTAATTGGCATTCTCCCTGCTGCACTTCTGAAAGGAAGGAAAGAAAATGTTGCAGGCACCCACACATCCGAAAGGAAAAAAAAAAAAACATGTCAGTTGTACCCACTCATGTCATGTCTGCTTAGTGACAGGCAGGAGTACACCCACTCCTGGTGGCCCAAACTCCAGAAGGAAAGTCATGTTGGAGCTGCCCACACTCTCAAGGATGACATGGGAGCTGGGTCAGGAGGAAAAGCATCTCCAGCACCTCAAAGGGCTGGGGAAAGAGGGAGGGCCTAAGGCAGGCATGATGGGCCAATGTTTACCTCTTCTAGACTGGTGTAGCCTCGAGGTCAGGGATGATCAGGACTGAGTCACCTCTGTAATGTCAACGTGGGACATGGGACCTAGCACAAAAAAGAACGTTCATGTGAACACAACCATAATAGTTGTTGTTATTCTTTGTGTTTAATTGAACCTGGCATATAGTGAATAAAGAGATGTATCAGAAACAGATTTAGAAAGATTCATTTTTTGAATAATAACTTCTTTATTTAAATGAAATTGATTCGTGAACATTATCAAAGCTCTCAGCAATGTCAAAAATTTATCAAAGAAGGAAAAAAAACAAACCAAAGAAGCTCCAAATCCAAATATATGCAGGTATCTATTGTCAGTACTGGAGCAGGGGCTGGGGATGCAGGGCCATATTGACGACAGTAGGTCAGGCAGGCATGGCCCCCAATATGAAATCATCAGGCTGGCCTGTAAGTGTCCCTAAAGGCATCCTCCAATGCCAATGCAACTACCTAAGGCTGACAAAGGCTTCTACACTCTCAAACTGGCTACAGATGTCCCTGTCTGTCCTGCAGCTACCAGAGACATGCTGAGGGTCACCTCCTCATCAGAACTTAGCCAAAAGCTCAAGGCCACCTGAAATGCTGGGAAACTGATAAAGAAAGATATGTTTATAAGGATCATTGGGAATAATTAGAAGGGCTTCCTGTTACATGGTTGCCCTTGGACTGTGAAGCTAACGTAAATGCTGGAAGACTTACTGGGCAAGAGAAAAAGAAGAGCCCCATTCTGAGATTCAATTCAGCACCGTAGGCCCTTGCACATCTGAAGCATCACAAAAAGTCTAATCTCTTCATGAGCATTCACTTCTCCCATAAAGAGTTCAACTCCTCAACTCCCCAAAACACCATTAAGATCAAATCACTGGGAAATCTTTTATCTGCCAGTCAGAATTCAGCAAAAGAGCCTTGGAAATCTTATAGGCCTACCACAACGGACTAAACCAATCATCCCGGAAAACAAGGGATCCATTCACTGATGAATTGCCCATACCTTTAGTTGCCATCTTTACAAGCATTCTTGATATCTCTCCAAAGCCTGGAACTACCAACTAAAGACCAAGAGAGTCTACAGAAACACCATGGAACCTAATGGTGCATGCAATTGCTCTAAGAAGCTGGACAGAGAGGAGCAGTGGCATTTGAAATACTATAGAGCTAAAAGAAAGAAATGACTTGTTTCCTCTTTGGTATATAATCTTTGTGAGTTTTTTAGAGAATAATTGAAAGGGCGAACATATTATCTATTCAAATAGATAAGAATGTGTAGATAGGTAGTTGGGTATAAGGAATCTTTTGAAGTTAAATTTTTTTTTTTTGAGGAAGAAAGAGAGAAAGAAAGAAAAAGAATTTAAAAAAAAAAGAATAAAGGAAAGGAAGGAAGAGGGAGAGAGAACAGGGGTGTTGCTTTATTGCCCAGGCTAAAATGCAGTCTAAAAATGGGTATGCCTGTAATTATGTTTAATAATAGAGACAAAAAAAAAAAGAGGGAAGAAAATAATTAACAAGCAGCCAACCAATATTTCATTTAAACCTGCAAATACGTGTGATGTAGTACTGATAAGAGTGTATATTTTGTGTATTTAAAGTGGAGAGTTCTATGAATGTTAATTAAGTCTACTTGTTCCGGATCTGAGTTCAAGTCCTGAATATCGATGTTAACTTTCTGTCTCATTGATCTGTAAGTCTCCCACTATTATTGTGTGGGAGTCCAAGTCTCTTCATAAGTCTTATATATCTGGGTATTTCTGTATTGGGTGCGTATATATTTAGGATCTTTAGCTCTTCTTGTTACATTGATCCTTTTATCTTTATGTAATATCCTTCTTTGCTTCTTTTGATCTTTGTTGCTTTGAAGTCTATTTTATCAGCAACAATTGCAACTCCTACTTTCTATTTATTTATTTTTGCTCCCCATTTGGTTGGTAAATTTTTCTCCATCCCTTTGTTTTGAGTCTTTGCGTATCCTTGCATGTAAGATGGATCTGGATGTAGCATATCTATGGGTCTTGGCTTTTTTTGCCTGTCTGTGTCTTTGGATTGGGGGATTTAATCGATTTAAATTTAGAATTAATATCAATATATATGAGTTTGATGCTGTCGTTTAATGTTGGCTGGCTGTTTTGCCAGTTAATTGATGCAATTTCTTGATTATGTTGATGTTCTTTATTTTTTGGCATTTTTTAGAAAGGCTGATACTGGTTGTTCCTTTCTATTTGTAGTGGTTCTTTCAGAAGCTCTTGTAAAGCAGGCCTGGTGGTGATGAAATCTCTGAGTGCTTGCTTGTTCACAAAAGATTTTATTTTTCCTTCGCTTATGAAGCTTAGTTTGGCTGGATGTAAAATTCTGGGTTGAAAGTTCTTTTCTTTAAGGATGTTGAATATTGGCCCCCACTCTCTTCTGTCTTGTAGGGTTTCTGCCGAGAGATCTGCTGTGAGTCTGATGGGCTTCCCTTTATGGGTAACCTGACCTTTCTCTCTGGCTGCCCTCAGTATTTTCTCTTTCATTTCAACCCTGGTGAATCTGGCGATTATGTGCCTTGAGGTTGGTCTTCTTGAGGAATATCTTTGTGGTGTTCTCTGTATTTCCTGGAGTTAAATATTGTCCTGCCTTGCTAGGTTGGGAAAGTTTTCCTGAATAATATCCTGAAGCGTATTTTCCAGTTTGGATTGATTCTCTTCATCACATTCAGGTACACCTATCAAACGTAGATTAGGTCTTTTCACATAGTCCCATATTTCTTGGAGACTTTGCTCGTTCTTTTTTATCCTTTTTTCTCTAATCTAGTCTTTTTGTTTTATTTCATGAAGTTGGTCTTCGACCTCTAATATCTTTTCTTCTGCTTGATCAATTCGGCTGTTAAAACTTGTGCATAGTTCGCGAAGTTCTCGTGTTGTATTTTTCAGCTCCATTAATTCACTTATATTCCTCTCTAAATTATGTGTTATTTTTAACATTTCTTCAAACCTTTTTTCAAAGTTCTTAGTTTCTTTGCATTGGGTTAGAACAAGTTCTTTTAATTCCCAGAAGTTTCTTATCATCCACTTTTTAAAGTCTGCTTCTGTTAATGGAACACAGTCTTTCTCCATCAGGCCTTGTTCTGTTGCTGATGAGGAACTGTGATCCCCTGTGGAGGGAGAGGCATTCTGAGTTTGGGTATTCTCAGCCTTTTTAGGCTGTTTTCTTCCTTTCTTTATAGATTTATCCATCTGTGGTCTTTATAATTACCGTCTTTATAGTTGGGTTTCTGAATGGACGTCCAACTTGTTGATTCCCGGCGCTGGAATCTAAGCAACCCACTGTGCCGGTCAAAACAGCGGCTTTAAGATTGATGGTGCTTTTCTGACTCTGCACCAAGAACCATCGCTCCAAGGCAGCAGCAAAACTGCCTCACCAGCCTCAAGAGTCGCGCTGGAGACACACGTGGGGCTCCTCCGCTGGGAATCTCCTGGTGCATGAGCAACAAAAATTGGTCTGAAAGTGTGGCGTCCTCTCGTTCTCTGCGCTTTCAGTGGGAGCTACAATCCCGAGCTGCTAGTGATCAGCCATCTTGGATTTTTTATTATCATAGAGCAGGGAACATATGTGACAAGCAATACCCTAACATTGGGACTGTTATCTGAGAACTTCCCAGGTTGCAAACCTATGAAAGTAAGGAACTGAATATGTAACCTACTTGTTCTGAAGCTAAGCTAATCTGGATTTACATTTACATTATCTAAGATAACCTGGATTTTACATTATGTTGAATCAATGAAAACCCAATAGGTTTCATTGATTCAACATAACGGTATAAAAGTATACAGATTAAATGATAAGACAGTACTAATTTTATTGATAAAATGGGGTCCCATTTGCCATATTAAACAAAGGGGACCTGAAGGAATAATTGAACTAAAGAGGCATTTGAAAACTGTCAGAGGAGAAGCAAGGCAACAGCTGCATGAGCTGAGAACACACAGGTCTACTTCCATTTTGTGAGCCATCGACAAGCCTTCTCTGAGGAGGTGATCTTTGAGCTGAAGAAACCTTTGCTTAAAACACAAGGCAAAGACAGCAAAGGTGGAGAGATGGTGGTAGCAGTAGAACATGGTATGGGAAAACGGGCGCCTATGCCATGACGTCACATAGTTTCATTTATCTGAGGAGACATGCAGTGCATCCTTTGAAGGCCAGGTCAAAACCATGTGAGCTTCTTCTGTAGACACCAGGAAGCCCTGGAGTATTTTTGACCGAGAAATAATACGTTCAGAGAAATATCTTAGGAAGATAAATCTAACCATGGTGTGAGGGATGTTAGAAAGAGCCAGTCTGGAGACGAGGCAATCAGTCATGAGGCTCACATTTCGGGACAGAGGAAAGAGGAGGAGTCTCTGCGGTCCTTGAGGCTGAAAATTCCAGTCTGTTTAGACAGGATTCCTGATTCCTCAATACCCGAAGCTTCTCTGATTCCCCGTATGTTAATATGATTGTCTCTTCTTGGCTGGGAGGAGGTACCAGTAAAATTAGGAATGTCAGAATGAGCTGCTTTTTCAGCCCAAGTGAGTTACTTACATTTTCACTCCCAGCTGACAGGCACAGGACTTTGTTTTGATGCCTCCACTCAGAATGGAGCCTTGGAGTTAGGCAGAGAGACCTCACCCTGCTAGCGATTCACCACATCACCCTCACTCAGACTCAGTTTCTCTGCTACAACATGGGGAGTAACAGGAGCACCTGCCCCTGTGGCTGGTCACACTTAGCACACAGGCAGGTACATGATAAACTCTCACTCCATGCTTCTTGTTATTACAAGTCCACCATCCCTTACCTACAATTCTGGAAGCTCAAATACCCCGAAAGCTTACATTTATGACATATTTGACTGCAACAAACTGGCCTGATCTGAACTCATTAGTCAGCAAATGTTGACCTGGACTGACACTGGACTATTTATAGCCTTTATTTATCCCGCTTGGTGTGCATATTCATACATTTTTCTGCAGAAATATTAATGGTCTTGATTGCAGGGCACTGCCCCAGGCCCCGCTGGGGGTGTTAAATAATACTGAGTGCATTCAACATATTACCGTTCTAAATCTGAAACACGTTGAGTGCCAAAGGGCACATGGCCTCAAGGTTTCAAATATGGGGTCATAGATTCATACTGCAAAACCTGTATCTTTTCAAGGAGTGGTCGGTGGCCTTCACATCTAGATGCAAAAAGGAAGACATTGTTGACATTGAATAGAATATCCTTTTTTTTTTTTTTTGTCTTTTTTTTTTTTTTTTTTTTGTCAGATGTTGAAATAAGAAGTGGGCTTCTAAAATGCCTGTGTGTGGTGCTGGAAGCCCAGGGTGTGAAGCCCACCTCCCACCCAAGGAATTTCGGTTTCAAAAGTCTGACTCTTCTGCTTTTGTCTTGGCTTCCTGTTGAGAGAATGTGAATGGAGAGGAGGATTGGTTTAGGAAGTCTCAGGACCTAGTGATAGGTCCTACAGGCTGAACAAAATGGTGCAAGAACAGTTTTAACAGCTTTTGAGTCTTGCACCAAAGTAGTTGTGAGGCCAGAAATACCTTAAGCGAGGCTTTAGTTCTAAGACATTCTTTCTTTAGAGCTTGCATCAGGTGCAGCATGTAGTAACTGCTCAGTAAATCTGCATGGGATTGGAATGACTTGTTTCTTTTATTTTTGTTTATTTATTTATTTATTGAGACAGAGTCTTGCTCTGTCACCCAGGCTAGGATGCAATGGTGTGATCTTGGCTCATTGCAACCTCTGCCTCCCAGATTTAAGTGATTCTCCTGCCTCATCCTCCCAAATAGCTGGGACTACAGGCATGCACCACCATGCCTGGCTAAGTTTTGTATTTTTAGTAGAGATGCGGTTTCAACAGGCTAGTCTCGAACTCCTGAACTCAGGTGATCCACCCGCCTCAGTGTCCCAAAGTGCTGGGATTACAGGCGTGAGCCACCATGCCAGGGTGACTCTGCGTCTTTTTGATATCTTTTCCTTTATCCATTCAGCAGCACAGGGAGGGACGCTGAGTATCACAGAGCAGCCTTTCATCTCCTAAAAGCAATTGGCAAAAGTTTAATGGTTGTATTGGCCTAACACAATCAGTGTTTTGGTAAAGTTTATGTTTGAGCTACTGCAATAATCTTAAGGAGTCTGCCGTCTCTCTATTCTTCTTTGTTCTGTCTCCTCAATGATGGGCTGAGATGAGGCTCTTTGAGCTTTCCACCATGGAAGACAAACACCAGATTCTTGGGACTAGAGTCTTTGACTTGGAGATTGTAATGTCATGAAAACAAAATCTCAAATACAACAAGGAAAAGACAAGCAATGTTTTCTGGGTGTTGCTGATAGAAAGGATCCTGTGGGAAGAGTTTGGGGAGCTGTTTCATTCCACTGCCAAATTACCAGCAAACGTCCATGAACAGGGGATTCTGGAAACTCTGTGGAAACTCAGAATCTTCTTTTCTTTCTATCTACGTACGTTAGCTGTGTTGGAGAATAAGCACACTCCCATCATTCCAAGTGCACCTCAAGTCCTACCTCCTCTGCAAAGCCTTGATTCCTTTCACCTTCTTCATCTGGCCTTTTGACACTCATTCCCTTTCCTCTTCTCCTTGGGACTGCTCCCGGAGCCTGCACTGTCGGGGAATGGGAATGATGGCTTCCCTGCACAGTGCATGGGAACCCTTGAAGAGCTAGTTGGTCGGTCCTATGTTTCCTGGGACGTTGCCATTTAAATAACTTGCTATCCACCCACAGTTCTGGATCTTCACATATTTAAACAGGACTCTTATCTCCCCATCATCTGCCACCCCAGTAGGGTTAGGGTGCCATGCTCTTGCAGAAGGATAGGCTCTAACCCTTGCAGTCATTGCCAGCTCTTCTCTTTTCTACTTTCCGGTTCCAAGTTGTTTTGGGGTCAAAGGCCCCTTTGTGACTCAATGACACTTTGTCTCTTTTATTTTATTGATAAAATGGAGTCCCATTTGCCATATTAAACAACGGAGTTTGTTTAATAATAATTGAACTGAAAGAATAATTGAACTGAAGAGGCATTTGAAAACTGTCAGAAAAAAATGCAAGCTGTCTTCTGAGAACACATATTAGTAATATTATCTTTCTTGCCATTACCAGGGGTCACTAACCCTCAGAACTTCATCTCTGGGCCCCCCACCCTCCACCAGTGCAGGGTTTCTCAGAGTAGTCCTTGAACCACTGCCGACGTAAACCCCTGGAGTTGTTAATTTGTTGATTTGCCTTAATGCAGATTCCCAGACCCCACCCCTAGACCTACTGAGACAGAATGGACAGAGCAAGGAGGCCAGAAGGGCTGCCCAGACCACAGGGTTAGCATGTGATGACCCTGGGATTCAAACCCAGGGGCTGGTTTCCAAGGTAATGCTTTGATTAACTAAGCAATCAGACCTTGCTGGTTTTCCAAGGAGGAATTGACAGGATGATAGAGAGAGAGAGAGAGAGAGAGAGAGAGAGAGAGAGAGAGAGAGAGA
>NW_022436960.1:5184030-5230574 GCF_009761245.1 Sapajus apella | reverse complement strand
GAGAGAGAGAGAGAGAGAGAGAGAGAGAGAGAGAGAGAGAGAGAGAGTGTGTGTGTGTGTGTGTGTGTGTGTGTGTGTGTGTGTGTGTGTGAGGGAGGTCGTAGGGTAGTACAGTCAGCATTAGAATGGCCTAAGATTTACGGAGGAAAGCAATGTGTACTCTGGCTCTGTCTCCAAATGTTTTTATATATCCTGGGAGTTCAAATGCCTGAACGCTACTGTGGTCAAGACACTGCTGAGATGTTCCCATTAGGAGATGCATTTTCCAACACATGATTTGTTCCAGCATCCCCTTCAGCCCCCGATGAATACCCAAGAAAAGCCAATCGCGGTTGCTTGTATCTGAAAGGCCATAGCCTTTTAACCCAAAGTCACTGGAACTCTTAACAACACTAAGGATTCAAGGTCTGCAGCCCCTGAAGGAACAGCCCAGTCATAGACAGAGGAGTCCTCACCCCGTGGGGCTTTCCAAGCAGGCTGACCGGCGCAGGCTTCTGTGAGAAACTGATAAGTGGGCTGGCTGCCCCTGGCCTGCCTGTCTGCTCGAGGCAGGGAGTGACAAAGTGCTGCATCACCTTTTTCTCCCGTGGTTCGGGTGCCTGCTGCTGGGCTGGGCTCCAGAGGAACTGGTGGTTAGTTTTGTGGTCACCCAGCAGTTTTATGAAGGCCCTTGAGGTGCTTCAAGTACCAGGTGGCCCCAGCATGGTTTAACTGTCTGGGAGCCTGAACTCTCTCAGTGGCCACCTAAGTAACGTAGACAACCTTGATGTGAGAACTGTTCAGTTGGCCACGGCGATTACATAATGCACTAGAGGTGCAAGGACCACACTTGCTGTTCAGCAATGTATTGCAAGTTCATATATTATAAATTAATAAATCTGCCAGCCCTCTTTTGACATGTGACAGTTAACCTCGAAAACAATCCAGACACCCATCATCTCATCTGACAGTCACAGCAACGCTGTTGGATGCCTTGCGCGTTCCATGCTGCAGATGTGAAAACTGAGGATGATCAAGGTTGAGGGTCTGTCCAACGGACCAGACAAAGACTGAGAGCCTTTCATAGGTGATGTTAGATTGTTATTCCACAGCCCCACAAAACCTAAAGTCTCCCCACTTTGCAGATAATGAAACTTCTCAGCTTGTGGTCTCTCTTTCCCAGCCCGCCCCTCTCTCTCACTGGAGCATCGCTCTGAAAGCTGTGGCTTACAGCTCTCAAGCAGGTAGGATCAAGATGGCTATATTGTCTCTTCGTCTTGTTCCCAGATGCTCTGTCAGACAGCACTTTTTAGTACAAATTCAGAATACAAAATAACTCAGACCGCCTTTCAAGAGCCATCAGGAAGCTTTGGGGTGACATTTTAACTGCCTCTTCTCTTGGTCTCAGGCCTTGTTTTTTTGTTTATTTAAACATCCATCATAATCTGAGTACCAAGAATATGACCAGGTATGGACGAGCAGCTGAAAACGCCAAAGATTAAAGACACAGCAACAAACACTCATACACACACAGGCACAGATTCGTTCACACAAACACATATATACGCACATGCACGCACACAGAGGTACACATGTCCCACCTGTGGAAACAATACTCAACTGGGGAAGCTACCCAGCCTGCTCACTGACCACTCATTACATATGCACCCAACTTCACTTTTTGGCAAATGTGGCTTCATTTTTCTCTCACAATTGTTTTTACTGTTATCTATGGTGAAATTGTCATGTTGGTGCGCATGGATGTGTTTGTAGTTTCGTTCTCACCGGGTGTGCATAAGCTCTTCATGGAAGAGCCCTGTCTTATTAATCTTCACATTCTTGTTCATTGATCCATCCTCAGAATGTTTATTGAGTGTCTGGAATAGACCAGGCACAGGCGAAGTACAGACTTGGGGATATGATTTTGGGAGAATAAATAAATGACCGAACACACGATGAAGAGACTAGGGAGAGAACAGGAGTGGAGGTGTTAGGGTGAAAGTCCTTGGTGTTTTCCTGAGAGGAGGTAAAAATCTTGCACTCAGCAGAGACAGAGGGATGGAGCCATTGAGGTAGTTTACTGTGCTGGGATCCGGCTCTCCACGAGGAGCCATGGACCACAGGCAAGCCCATCCACCCGTTCACCATCAGCATTCACATCTGTAAAGTGATAGCTGTGAGTCTCTGCCCCACAGGGTCGTTGGAACACTGGAGAAGCTCTGGCATGTAAAACACTTAGCCAAGTGCCTGGACATCCCCAGGAAAGTCTAGTAATTATTAAGAGTATAAATAGATGCACAAACAGATTAAACAAGCATTTGGAAATATGTGCATTTGCATAAACATTTTGGTAATTAAACCAAAAGAAAAAAAAAAAAGAAGAGAGAGAATTACATAACCAAATCTCACTCTTCGTGATTTCATGATTTTAACTCTCTTCCATCATCTGGAGAGAAGTATTTGTAAGTTTCGCAATAAAATCATGACCTACTATTAGAAAATTTCCTTGAAGGTTGAGGTACTCTGGCCCAGCCTCTGGAATCATTTGGGTGCCCCTATGTCCAGACTTGGCCTTCCACACCCCTGTCCACATCCTCCCACCATGGGACAGACTCTCCTTTTTCTTCAGGGCTGATAGCCAGAGACAGATAGCTCCAGATCCCCTGAGCTGGAGGGTAATCAAGCTTGCCAATTACTTGAAATTAAAGTCAGGTAATTTGAACCCATCTGTTGAGTGCCTGACCACAAACCACCTCTTAGCGAACCCTGAGCTGGATCCGATTACACCCCCAGTGCCTGCCCAGCTTCATTATACCACGGCCATGGGAAGGGAGGAAACCAAGAGGTTACTGGGGTCTTCAGTTAGCGCTTTGTCATTAGCGTGGTTATTACCCGAGTCCTCCCTCCCAACAGACTTCAAGATATGGGAGATGGGTGGGCTAGCTGGTAACAGAACCAGAGGCTCCCAGATCTCACCAGATGGAGTGAAGCCTTTGTCAGAAGGGCCAGCAAAGGGCAGGCAGCTCCCCAGACGGGGGTGGGTGGATTCCAGGACGCCAGACCAGGACTCTGTGGCTCCATTTCAGATGCACTACAGATGGTTCCTAGGGGCAATTTGGGGGAACAGGAAAAGCTTGGACATTGGCATCAGTAAGTCTGGGCTCGATAAATAGATCTGCCCCTTAATAGATCCTGGGAGGTTTCCTGAACAACAAAGCCTCAAGTTCTCTGGCAAAACAATGAAAATTGTGAACATTAACTTAGGCTGCCTTTCTAGAGCAGGCTCAGCTGTCTCCATTAAGAGTGAGTGTACCTGGGCAGTGTCATGCAAGCCAAAACAGGGGGAATTCAGCCACCGGATGTTGAGGGCCTCCGGGGCAAGTACCCTGTCTTTATTCTAGGAATTGGAAACCAAACCTCGCGGAAGTTGAGCTCTGATCAAGGAAGGACAAGGGGATGGAAAATCCACCGTATAGATGCAGATGCAGCCATACCACAAGCAAGTGAATGGGGAGAAAATAGAGATCAGACTCTGGAAGTGTGGACTCTGGAAGGATTCATAACGTTTTTCTTCCGCAGAGTCAGATGGGTTCTCAACCCTGTAACCCCATTCTTGGTAGCAGAGCTTTCTTAGGAAAGTGTTTAATACCACAAGAATATCAAGACCCATTTCTCCCAAATATGATTACATTTTCAGCCCCATTCTGTATTTTTTCCCTCTGGAAAACTGAGCATCTTATGCCCAAGAAGAAATGATAAAACTCCATTTGACTTTACTAGGGCAGAACTAAGACGGTTTTTGAACCGAGATTAAGTTGATACTTTAAAAGCTTCTGTCATTGTAATACGACGTCAGGAGAACAGGCAGGGAGGAGTTTATCCTGGTAGCATCCCTCCAAAGTTCTAGTCGAGTGGAGAGGGCTTTTTGATGTATCAAAGAGAGTGCTATCCTTCAAACTGCGTTCATATTCTAGCATCCTATCATCATTGTAAAATAATGACAGAGCTAACAGACAGCTTTTTACATTTATTTGTTAATGGTTTTCAGTAGTCAAAGTGAGGAGGCATACATGGCTGCCTTTCATGTCTGGTTCTAAATGAGCCACAAAACGGGCTCTGTTTACGTGCACTGTATCCGTGGCACTGAGGTCCTGGCCTCTCCTTGGTTGGCCTCTGCATTACCACCCCTTCTCATGGTGGCTGTCCCTCAATATTGGCAAAATACATTAAATCAAATCTGCCAGGTGATTAAATTTCAGACATCTTGAGCTCAGGAAAGTGAGTGTCTTGATGTCCCAGATGGACCGTGCTTTAAAGCACTCCATTTGAGTTTCCATTTGAGTTTCTTCCTTGGTCTCCCACATCCAACATACAAGCCCCTCTTAGACATTCCTGATCAGTGGTCATCCAGCCCCTCCTACCATTCCCCAGTTGATGGGGAGCTCAAAACATCACAAGCAGCCTATCAGATCTGCAATCCTTACAAGTTAACAGCTTCAGGAGTCAACACTTGCTCATCTTTCTGACCTCAACCCGTGTCACCTCCGAAAGTGCATTGATCTCCAGCCACACTGACCGTATTGTCCTGAGCAATGCTGAGCTGTGTCCTGCCTCAGTGATACTGAATTTGCTGCTCCCCGCCTGAGAGAGGGACCCTTTTCATGGCTACTCACCCCTGCCCTTTGGTCTCGGTTCAGGTGGAATCTTTTCAGGGACACCCCTCCCCGAGCATCTCATCTACTGTGGATCTTACTTCCTTAAGACCTGTATCCACGCTGCATCCTCTGAGCCCTTATTCATTCCCTTCATGGCACTGCCACAGTGGGAAACCATCTGGCCGATGTATGCATTAGCCTGTGTGTGACTTCATACTGTTGGATGCATGTGTTTGCCTGTGCACAACTATATTCTGTTTAAGTACATGTTCACCTGTGCACAGTCATATGCTATTTGTCCACATGTACCTGCTATCTTAGTCTGTTTTGCACTGCTACAACACAGCACCACAAACCGGGTCATTTATAGAGAACATAAATCTATTTCTCACAGTTCTGGAGTCTAGGAGGTCCAATGTCAAGATTCCTGTAGGGGTGGCGTCTGGTAAGGGCCCTGGTCTCCACTGCAGAAATGATGCCCTTTTGGTACATTTTCAGGGAAAGGAAGTCTGTGTCCTCACATGACCCAAAAGCAGAAGAGAAGAGCAAACCCATATAGAAAAGGATTGCAAACCCTGCAATCCTTTTGTACAGCAGCATCAATTATTTTATTGCATTTTAGGTTTTGGGGTACATGTGAAGAACATGCAAGATTGTTGCATAGGTACACACATGGCAGTGTGATTTGCTGCCTTCTTCCCCTTCACCTATATCTGGCATTTCTCCCCATGCTATCAGAGCCCTCATGACCTAAACACTTTCCATTAGGCTACACCCAACATGATTACACTGGGAATTAAGTTTCAATATGAGTTTTGGAGGGGACCGTAGCACCTGAGTCCTATTATGTACTGGATATGCATGTGCCTACCTATATATGATTCTGTGCTATCTGTGCATGTGTTTACCTCCTCACTATTTTGTGCTGTTTGCATGCATTTGCCTGTGCACCACCATGTAACTCCTCCTCTGAAGTGCACAACTGGGAGAGAAGAAGTTCTCCTGTCTTGGTCACTTTTGCTTCTCAGGGCCTGGTAGAGCAGCTCTTCTGGGAGCCCCTGCCTAATAAAGAGTGGCAGGTCACACCTGCTCTCCAAAGTCCCTTACTGAGAGTGGACGTCAGCCTCACCACAGTGGCCACCAATACCACTGCCCATGGCTGCGACCCTACAGTTGAATCTGGTTTCTTTTGTCCATGAGGGCATGCTTTATAACGCCACATGGGGATCCGTGGCCTTCTTATCTTGGAAGACAGAAACCAGCTCTCCCTGGTGTTTCCTGTCCCTGCCACAGCTTAAATGTCTTCATTTTCTTCACAGGAAAAGTATCATTTCAGATTCTGCTCAGATTTAATTTCCTCTACCAGGAAAACCCACTCCAATTTAGCTCATCATTCTAGTTCCTTGGCATCTTTTTTGGGGTTTGGGGGACTGCATTACAACACCTACCATTGTGTCTCCCTCTGGACTCTGGACTACGCACACATCAGATGAGGTTGTCTTTGTCTTTTTCCAGGTCGTTAATAGATACTTTGAAAAGAGTCTAATGATTCATTCCTAGAGGTCCCACAAGGCTGGCTTTATTAATAAAAATTAGTCTTGGGTCCTGAGCTTTTCTGAGGTCCCTTAAAGAAAGATATTACAAATATTCAGCCACCTGAAAAGGTATCACAGAAGCAGAAGTACCCTTACACACATGTGGTTCAACTCCCTCATTCTCCAGATGAAGAAACCGTGGTCCAGAGTGAAGCTTATCACATGCAGAGGGCAGGGCCAGGGAAGGACGTGTGGCTAGTGAGAAGCCAGGGGCCACACCTCATGGCCTGGAGGGGCTGGCCTTGCCTTCCTGTACCTACAGGGACCAGAGTGGAAAGTGAGGAGACTTTTCCTCTGGCTGCAGTGCTTCAGAATCAGAGGTGAATTCTGATTCTGATTCTTCTTCAGCTTTCGAGCTGGAGAAGCCTAAAAGGTCAGAACACCAACAAGAGACTGGGCTGGGTAGTGGGAACTGGGGTGTGGGGCTAAAGGTCAGAGGTTGGAGGGCCTGAGTGGGAGTGATGGGGGCATTTAGGGGTGAATAACAGCTTTGCCTGTAGCCAGCACTGGATTAATAGCAACAGAAGCTGCGACAGAGACATTTAGAGGGTCTGAGTTGAATCAGATAAAATGCTGAGTATTAACTACAGAGGAGAGACCCCTGGGGGCCCTTGCAGAGAGGTCAGAAGCTCAAGCACATTAATTTCATAGAATTGCATTCAGGAGTTTGGGAGTGGGGAGAAGGGAGTGTGGGGATGACTGTCTTCCTTGGAAAGGTGTGTCAGAGGGCATCTGAAGATAGAGGTATAGACAAGCCGGGGGGCTATAGGCAGTGGCCATCCAGCCAGAGGATCAGTGTGAACAAAGACACAGAAACTGGAATACGAGGGGAGGTAGGGCTGGGAACGCAGCGGGGATGCTGCAATCTTATTCCTTCACCTTCTCTGCCTCCGCCTCGCCGGTGCACAAAGTTAACTCAAATTCCACTCTCCCTGGAGTGATCACAGTTTGAAACTTCAGCCAAGAATTGAAAGAAGAATCCGGGAGAAGAAGAAATTCATTCTGAAAGGCATGAAGAGGAAGGTTGTTGAATTTTTTTCATCTTCAAATAGCAACCTGAAGAAGGAAGGAATCCTTGGTCAAGCCCTCACCCCGTCCCCACCTCCTTTCTCTAAGTACAACCTGAACCAGGTTCTCTGTGGCCTTGGCTCTGAACCTAATTGGGGGGACCCTAATTGGGACCTCCCAAAAAGCTGGGAAGTTTGTGAGGAATGATGCCAGTAAAGGTCACAGGGGCATTTGGCAGACCCAACTGGGCAGCTTGGCAATTCTTTTAAGCCAACAGTGTCTCAGTTTCTAAGTCTGTAAAATGGGTGTGATAGTAACACCTCCCCACGCAGATTGTTGTAAATTTGTCATATAGGGGTAGGTTTGTTATAGAGTTCCACGAACTGCAAAGTGACCCATAGGTGTGAAGACCAACCCCTTCTCCCCACCCTCTTTCCTCCCCAACCCCAACTCCATCACCATTGTTGAAACATTCACTCTGGGAAGGACGAGAGGCAATAAACATTTTTTAAAAAAACAACTTCTGTCTTCCTAATACGCCAATACTTGCTTGCATTTAATTCTCACCATTGTCCTGAGAGGCAGATATTATTCTCTCCAGAGATGAGGAAAGTAAGCTCTAGAATGTTCTGGGTGTGTCCTGGTTTCTGCCCTTCAGTGCATACAGAGCTGAGAGCAGCAGTCAGGTCTGCCCATGCACCTCCAGACCCTCCCCAGGCCACTCCACGCTGGAGGGTGTGTGCTAGAGTGTCTTCCTTGGGCGCCAATTCTTGGAGTCAGCCCAGGCTTGGAAGGGAGCTCAGAGGAGCAAACAGACCTTGACCCACAGCGAGAGCCCGGACCTGTACAGGCATCATTCCCATGGTATGTCTTTAGTTTCTGTGGCGGAAATAGAGATGCCAACGGGCCAGATGAGAAAACCAAGGAGCTGAGCCCTCTCCTACTTGTCCAGTGCTGCTGAACTGCAACAGCAGAGCTAGAAATTGGCCATTCCCTGCCTGCTAGGTACTTTCAAGTATCTGCAGGGACAGGAGTGACAGAAGACAGGACCTCCCAGCCCAGTGAGAACTGCTGAGGGATGGAGAAGCCACTCTGTCCTCAGGATGGTTTTTCTGTAGCATGCATGGATGGGAGTGGGCCTCAATGAATCATCCTTGGAGGGGTTCCCAGGACGAGCGAAGTAACTTGGGGATACCTCGTCTTACTTGACGAGTGAGTTATGGACATACCGAATAGTATCATGTTTCAAGAGTCAGCATCCCAATCCGTGTGAATATAGCACTCAAGATAAATCAGTAATCTGTCAACACACATAGCACCCAAAGCTTAGCAGGTCTCCATTAGGAAACAAGGGCTGAAACAGACTGAACCAGCTCTGGTGCTCTGCGCTCACTGTAATCAGCAGTAATAATTAGTATCACTACAGATTAATATTAGTATGAATATTAATACTAATATTAATATTAGTAGGCTACTACAGACTCAGAATATTCCAGAACTTAGTTTCCTCATCTCTGGAGAGAATAATATTTTATATTAATAATATTAATTAGTATCACTACAGATTAATAGAATTAATATTGATACCTTAGTGTTAATGATAGCTTTTTATGGTATTTGACTCAATAAAAACATAAATCTTCGAGTAGGTCTTCAGTGCTGGCAAATTGTTTGTATATATTTTACATCATCCCTCTCCTACAATAAGCGAATTTCCTTGACGGTGGTGTGGACCCTAGTTTTTATGTCCAAGGTCTTTTACTTCCTGCTAGTGTGTCCTACTGTGAGTCGGCAATGCCATAGAAACTCAGTTTCTTCATCTGTGAAACGCAGATGAAGACAGAGACACAGGAGTCTCTGGAGGATAGAAGGAGGTGATGGAGTGCTCAGTATGGTGGTGCCCGTGATTTTGTAGCCACAACCGTCATTCCATCATTGTCACTGTCACCTTGGGGGTTGCTTCCCCTGCTATGTACTAGGGTTGGGCTCTGGGCTATTCTCAGTGAACCACTCTCCTGCAATTGCCAAGTTTCCCAGCAGGCAAGCCCCTGCTGCCATCCCAACACCTTCCTCCTGGCACTTCCAGGCAACCAGGGGGCAGGACCAACCCCATCAGACCCCCTCGTTGGCCCGATGAGGCCAGGGATGGTGCCTGCCCTAAGGATCAACACTGCAGGCAGCCAAGGAGGGCCCCTGTCACACAGATACCTTGCCCACACCACCCCTGATGGTAATGGCTGGCAACAAAGCACTGCCTTGTTTCAGACACAGGTTTCTTTGCCCATTCAAGGAATCCTGTAGTCCAAGTTTTCTAAAATTCCCCTGTGGGAAATGAAGGACGTGAGGTCCTTGAGAGCTGCCTTGTCTGACAATCACTCAACTGTAAATGCAGCAGCCCAGGTCTCAGGTCTTAGATTCTGTGCGACCTCTGGGAGGGGCTGTTCAGGTGCCTGGGAGCCTGTACGTAGCTGGTCTAGCTCAGCCCTGTGCCTCCTCTGAAACCACGCTCAGGCCTCGAAGCTTGGCATCCTCAAGCAGGCCATGTGCATACTAGTCTAACCTCACTGAGAAAGTCCAATCGTCAGCTTCACTGCTGGGAGCCTCAGACTCAGCCGCACTCCTGCTTGAACCTAGGGTCTCCCATTGTGCGTGGTGTGCCACACGGCTTGCGGCAGCCATCAACTGCCTGCCAGAGGGGGCAGTCAGTGTCAAGCAGTGGGGGCGAGAGCTACCAGGAATCTGGGCTTCCCCTGAGTAGGAAAGGACATTTGGGATTGATTTGAACAGGATGCATTATAAAGCCTGGGTTTGCATACGAGAGGACTCATAAGAAGCAATGGAGTGCATAAGGGAAAGAAAGGAGGAAGTGGGGGAAGGGAGAGAGAGAGACGGATGGAGGGAGGGAAGGAAAAGAAAGGAAGAGTGAGAAGAGGGGAGGTAAGGGAGAGAAGGGGAGGGAGGAGAGAAAAGGAAAGATCCCTCATTCCTGCTCCAGCTTGCTGGCTTGAATACATTTAGAGAATGGAAGAAAAGGGCTCATGATCAGAAGGAAGAAGAGAGTGGATGAGGTCCTGCAGCACGTCTCCCAGCCCTACTGCCTCCTCTGGTCACGTTTGCCTGTGTGTACGCACTTATGCATCTGTGTGTGTGTGACCGTGTGTCACTGTGTGTCTGTGCACGTGTGTGAAGAGACTTATCGGTCATCCTGGACCCCCTTCTACAGGACCCTTAGCCTTACAGGTCTACTTTCAGCAGCAGCTGGAAGATGAATTCAGTCTCACCACCCAGTGACCAGATGGACAGCCTTGTCCTCTTTGTGGACTTGAAAAAGCAAAACTACCCCGAATGTTTCATTTCTCTTGCTTGCTTTGCCATCAAGGTGGACTTCGGTGCTCCCCTTTCAGCTTTCAGAAAGCGTGCAGGGCTTCATGTGCTTTGGGGCTGCCCCTGGGCTGGACTTCAAGGCCACTCCAAGTCAGATCCCCTGAAAGCTGGAAACTCCCTTCCCAGCTACAGTTTCCTTTGGTGTATATGATAAAGCAGAGGCTGGTGCACCCCACTCCATCTAAGCCCTGCCCCATGTCACAAAGCATTTCTCAAGTGCTCAGAGTTCAATAAAGCCCCGAAGTGCATTGTGCCAAGTCCTCTGTCCCATCCCATGATTTTAAAAGTCATGCATATTTTGATTGAAATTTAATCCACATGTTCCTGATTTATTTACAATTAAATCATCGAAATATTATTTTAAGGGCTGTTTGATGTCTAGGAAACCTTTTGAGGTCTTTTTAATATGATTTTAGAAGCCTCTTTCCTTAGAAGCCGGAAACTTAGCTTTGCTGCTTGTAAATAAACCCAGTGGAGATAGGTGACTTAAGTCTAGAAATGTCACGGCATTTGACAGGGGTTTGAAAACAGTAGAAGTCCTCTTTGCACCCAATAAGAGCTGCATTTAGATTTACAGAACTTGCCTTCACAATATTCCCAGTAGCCCTTCGTCAAGGCATTCAAAGGCTACCATTCGTCCTAAAATGTTTCATCAAAATTCCTTGTTTTCCAAGGGGAAGGCCAGGGACTGACCTTTAGTGGGTACCCTGGGCACTGCGTTTAGTGCTTCAAAGACAGGACCTTCTATCATTTCTACTGACAGCCTCGGTTCCATGAGTATCAGGATTTGATTTCACCAATGAAGGCATGGGATATCCAAGAGGTTAAAAGACCTGTCTGCTTGGTAGTCTTCTGAAAATATGGGATTGAGACTCAGCTTGGTCAGACACCCAGGGCACTCCATCCACATCACCAGGCCAACTCTCCACATTCAGTAATAGAAAACAGTGATAAGTATTGGAATGATTCTTGCATTTGTTTTGAGCTTTGCACATGTGTAAATATCTTAAACAACCATCGTGGGGGCTGCCAGGGAGAAACATACACAAAGATCACACAGCAGCCTCCTGCCAAGGCGGTGATGCTTATGTTAAAGCTATGAGCTAAGACAATCAATTATTTCATTATTTCATTGGATTTTCCCAATACATTGTGAAGAGGATGATGCAAGAATTATAATCACACTTTAAATTTAGGGAAACTGAACTAATCAATTAAGAGCAAAGAAGCCAAGGACTTCTCTCCGTATTAGCAGGGGTCAGAAAAGAGCTAGTTCATCAGCCTGAAGGGCTGCACCTTTGACATGGGCGTCTGGCAGTACATTGTGAAACTGTGCTGTCTAATTTGCTAGCTACTAGCCACATGTGGTTATTTACATTCAAATTAATTCAAATAAATAAAGTTAAAAATCCCATTCCTCTGTCACACTCGCCATACCTCAGCGTACAATAGTCTCCTGGGGCAGGTGGCTGCCCTGTTGGACAGCCCAGTGAGGGAACGTTTTCATCACTGCTGAAGGCCTTTCTGGACAGTGCAAGGCTCTGCACCCAGGCCACCTGCTTGGGGCATTTTACATTAGTCACATGGTCAGCCCATCTCTCCCTTCTTTTCCATCCTTCAATGAGCTGCTATCCTCATTACCATCTGGGATCCTTGTGACCTCCCTGTCTGTCCCTTTCTAATGCCTGGCCCAGGGGTAATCAGCATCTAAATCGTTGCTGGAAGGCCTGGAAGGGCCTTGGCTCCTGGCAGCTCCAAGGCTCTGAGTGGAGCAGTGCAGCCCCCTGTTCTGCCCTGCTGTGTTTCAACTAATCATCTGCAGCGTGGAAGAACGGGGCTCCGGGGGGAGGAAGAAGGAGACTTCTGGAAGGTGAGGCACAGCAGGACGATGAAGAGCTGCCAGGGAGCCAGACATCTGTGCCCAGACAGATAGAGTTTCACCGATACGATCTTTGTTACTATCCTTGTGAGAGATAAACAACTTGCAGGAGCAACCTGCAGGGAGGAAGTGCCCCGCTGAGAAAGTGGTGTGCAGAGGCCAGACACTCAGCCCCTGCGGTCAGGCCCAGGGCGAGGAAGTCGGGGGAGGGGAGGAGGCAGCCCGGGCCCCGCACAGGTGACAGGAGTCACGAGTCACGGTGCCCACCGCAGATGTCAACCGAGAGAGATGTGTGAGCCTTGGCACAGGAGGGAGTAAAGGTTCTGTGAGAAGGAGTGGAGAAAACAGCAGAAGGAAAGTAGGGCTGGGTATGTTGAGCTCTGTCCTGAGTATGGAGGCTAAGGACTGGGATTTATAACCTGAATCTGCCCCTTCCCAAGCTACTCTGAAGTGGAGTCACTTCTCTAAGACTCAGTTTTACCATCCAAAAAATGGGAGGTCTGTTTTCAAGATACATTGTCACAGTGTGCCAGGGTTTCTCCTTGAGCAGAATCAGTAAATTGTTCCTCCATGAATCAGAGTTCAGATGGAGGCTGGATGGATACATGGATAGACAGAAATCTTATTAAAGCATTTTGTTTTGTGCAATGGGTCGATGCATGCCTTTCTTTCCAAAAAAGATTAGGAGCTATTCCAGGAAAAGGCATGGGTCTGATTCATCTGTAAATCCTCATGCATAGCGTAATTCCAGATATGCCTGTTCAAAAACAAAAACAAACAAACAAAAAATGGAAGGAATGAAAAAAGGAAGGGCAGCAGAATAGGAGGAAGAGGTTGCAACATATTTTAAACCTCAAAGTAATTTATCTGCGAGGCACTTTCACTAAGCTTTTGTCTGTGTGGATCAACTTTGGAGGATGATGACTTACCTTCAGATTTGAGTTTGGGTTTAGAGTAAGATTGCAAATAAAAATATAGGATGCCCAGTTAAATTAGAATTTCAGGAAACCAATGAATACTTTTTTCTCAGTATGTCTATACAATATTTGGGTCACACTTGTACTCAAAAATATCTTGCTCATTTGAAATTCAAATGTAACCGGATGACTTGTGTTTTATATGGAAACCATAGTTTTTGGAGAAAGAAAAAAAATGATAACAGGCCTTTGGACTTGTCATTAACCTACACATGTTTGAGCACATTTCACCAAAGAGCTCCTCAGTGGGATTGGGGCAAAAGCCTAGTTAACAATAGAGGCACACTCTGCTTCCTGTTTTCCATGTTCCTTGTGCAGGTATCTTCTCCCAGCACAGCCCAGACACTTAGTCAAATACATATAATGGAATCCTAAATAGAGCCAGCGGTTTCTAACACTGGTGACTTGGAACTTTTGGAGGGATTTGGAAGTTTCGTTGTGAATGGGAATGTCAGAGTGAAATGAAATCTTCCAAGTGAATGAGAATGTTTAGCATGCATGAGAATGGGCAGAATAAATTGAACTCCAAACATTCAGCAAATGATCCAAGTCTCAGGCAATCCTGGTTCTAAGCTTCATTTGCACTCCCACCTAGGGGTAAGAGTGATTCAACAGGCTTATCTGAAACCCGGCAGAGAGTTCTGAAACCACTTGTTTTTTATTTATTTCCAGCATGCCTTCACCAATTCATTCTTTGTCAAGCATCAACACTTTGTAATACAATTTCTTCTTCACTTAGGCCATAATTACAATCCCCATTTCTCTATCCTGTTCCTATGCTTACAGAACCCATTATTTCTGAGTTGGTCTTTTCTTTCTATTATTACCTACTAAACACCTCCCTTTCTGCTCTAAGTCCATGGTTGGTTGACAATAATTTGGTCAATCTAAATAGGCCGTTTATTTTTGCCTTTCATTCTATGTTTTTTCTCCAAGTTCCCGATCATGAGGAGAAGTTCATTAGAGAATTCCCCCAAAATAAGAAATAATTAAAGATGTGTTTTTCTTTTGAAGAATTAAGAACACTAAAAGGCATGCATTTTTTACATGACAACTTACTTGTCTGGAGGTATTCTTATTCTCTGCCTATTCCCTTATAACATTTTTCCTGGGAATATTTGATTCCATAAAGTCCCTTTTTCAAGGCACCTCTGCTTCCCATTCTGAAGTGATCTCTCTCTAGAGTGGCAATGGTGATACACTAGGTTGGAGTTGCTATTATTAAAAATTACTACTTTATTTTTTAACTATGTTTCTTTCGTTACCCAGTGGGATTTCGATTCCAGACATTCTCCTTGCTTGACATCCACTGGGGAAGTGATGAAACCATTCATTATTTAAAAGTTTGGAAGCCACAAGTCCTACTGTATCTAACCAGATTGGATTAACTTTTTAGCTCTTTTGATTAATAATTCATAAACCTGAGGATATGTGAATTGGGTGAGCACTAACCTGTTAACAAAGGAGAGCAGGAGGTGAATGTTAACATGGCTCCGCTGTTACTTAACACTTCGGACAAAACAAACTCACGTGTCATGGAACCTCTTTCATACTTTCCATACTCAATCAACATTTCATGATTAATGGGCCCACATGTGCACGCAGGTCCCCCGCAGTACAAAATTTACACTCACATCTCCCACGTGATGGTGTGCAAATGCCTTCTCCAGAAAGAAAGGATTTTGCTTCCTCTAATGGGAACTTATGTCCAATTTACTTTCCAGATTGTCTGATTGTTTTGTTTTTAATGTTTCCTTTTTGGGTTTCATTATAAGGTAGAAACCTTCATTGTACTCAGTGAAGTGCTCAGACATCAAATCAAACAATTGAAAGTTTCTGCAAATGATGACACTTGTAAGAGAGGGTCATATAATTTGCAAATGATGTGTGTTTGAAACCTGGCTAATATTATGCACTGTAAAAACTATTTCAGTTGGTATCTGAGGACCTGGGGTTGTCCTCTGTCTGTCATTGACAAGGTGTATGACCTGGGTCAAGCAGCTGCTTTCTCCCTCTGAGTGTCGTTTCCTTTTGCATGGTGACTAAAGCCACCCTTTTGGTATTGCTGTGAAGCAAGGAGTAAGATTATCTGAAGCACCTACACAGTATCTGGTTTATGGCCATATCCTCCTCATTTATCACCTTAATGTGTGTGGAATGTTAAATATTATTAATGTGATTAAATATTAACTATTATTAATGTTATTTAAGATACTTTATTAGTCAATAAAACAATATTAAGTCACACTGTTGTGATGTACAGTGTATTAAAAGCACTTTATAAGCTATAATGTCTTGAAGCAACTGTGAGGCATCACCATTAGGTATTATCTAGCATTAAAAGTGGTAGTTATGCTTTTGCTTTGTTGTCGAAGTGATCTAAATCGTCTCCTTCTATGAAAGTGTATCAGAAGAAGAGGATTAGCTTATTAATTAATAAACCACAGGACATTTAAAAAATAGGGCATAGGAGAATTCATTCCACCGATTTTCTCAGAAAACTCCCGACTTCTGATTGTTTGGGGTCAATTTCAGCTTACACCTAGGAAGATTTCACTATCAAAGCCGCTGCTTAGGAGTATCTGATGAATGTCCAAAAATTTCACAGGTTTAAAATCAGCAAACAAAATGAAATCAACAACCTGTAAAATATCTTGATGCATTAGGACTCACAGCAGATCACTTCCTTCAGAACACCTCTGGTTTCTGACTCCAGGAATCCGTCTTCTGCCCCACAGCCACGCCAGGGTATCATGAGAAGTCGGATTAGGTTTGACTTGGACTGGCTTTTCTTTGAGGACTGGCTTTTCTTCGAGGAACATGGTACAAGAAGACAGGCTTGGTCTAGAATTTACCATAATTTTTTACAAGTGCATAAGCTGAAGCCTCAGCATATTCAACTCGGACTTTCCCTCGTCTATCAATCCTAAAAAAGAATAATTTACTTTCAAGCTCCATTCCTAATGTCCTCAAGATAACAGGTAGAAGAAAGTTTAGATCCTGGAAGGCAGGATTTCTCCCTCAATTTTTCACAATATTAGATTACCTAAAATTTCCTTTCTTAAAACTTTGAGGGGAGGGATGGTTTTACAATGTTCTTTTGCCTGTATGATTACTTAAGCATCTTGAAAACCATAGAATTTTTTTGGGGGAGAAGGGAAGAAGATGAGATCCTCCCAGACGTGTAACATGTTCTTGCCTATATTTAGACCCACGCTTGCCTCTTTTTTTGCCTGTAGTTAGACCTAAACGTGTCTCCTTTTCCTTGTTTAGAGACCTGTAATGCACAGGTGAGCATAGTTCTACACCCTCACCTTTCTGACGCCTGCCTCTCGGAATACTGAGGCGTAAAGGAAACACAGATGTACAGCTCCGAATCCAGATCCCAGCAGAGAGAAGTGCACACGTCTTCTCTAATGTGTGTGTCAGTGTTGGTGGGATTTGTACCCAGCACCAACCTTCCACTCCCGTTTGTCAGGAGCATAAACAGAAGCCAGGCCAAGGACAAGGTGACACTTGACGCCAGTCACACAGCATCTCAAGGCACACTGCTGTCCAGCCCTGACCTCCCTCCCACATCCCCCTGCTGCCCATCCCCAGCAGAGAGAGAAAAGAGAAACAAACACATCCCAGGCGATGCACTAGGGTCATTCCATGCACTGATTTCGCATTCTCTCTTCAGTTGGGTTGAGGGCCTGCCTCTTCTTCTGGATCTGTTTGGCAAGTGACCCTCAGCTCTTCGCCTCAGCATTGGGAGCTGCTTCCAGGAGCACAGGGATGGGAGCCCATCTTTGACTCGGGAGTGGGTTTCTGCCACTGCAAATTCCAAACAGCATTTAACAGAAATTACCAACATTTGTGTACCGGGGGAGTTGTGTGTGGGTATTTTTTTTTCTTTCCATCAGGGATTAGGAAGAGCAATCATCTCCTGCCTCTCATCATTACTTTTCCCCATATCTTTTGCATTTTTCTGCAGACCATTTTGCAGGTACAACAGAGCGATCTTTAGAGATAATCTGGTGATTATTACAAATTCAGCCTTTCACGCTACAGGCATTAAGAGATGAAAATTGCCTCAAGTCCACTGTTGTGCACCCAATCCATACCTCTGGACTTCTGTCCCGAGGTGAAAATGCAAACAGAGCAGATATTTAGAATCAGTTTGACAGTTCATAAAATTAAGTGGGGATTAGGGATTTGCCTTTTTAAATAATGCCAGAGGGTGCACACAGTGGTAATCATATCAGCCCGCAACAGGTCCAGTCAAAGTTGAACGGACTAGCTAGAAAGAGAGAAAAAACTGTCAGGTTATTAAATCTGCCATGTATCAGCTGTTGAAAATCCATTTTTTAAACTTTAAATTAACTGCCTACCTAATGGAGACGCTATCCCCAGCTTCCAACGCCAGTCTGTCCTTTGCCGGCGTGTGTTTCGTTCAGACAATGCATGATTTAGCTTCAATATCTATGCACATGACTACATCTAGTCAGAGGGGATGATTGTATAAATATGCACACAGTACAAATAGTTTAATTTTAACTGGGACTGAGTAGCTGATGTTGAAACCATTTGCGTAATTTTGAATATTAAGTGTGATATCAAGCATGTGACAGGGTCTGTTAAATACCAGAAAAAAGGACTTGTTTTCATTGCAGTGTGGGGCAGGAGCCTGAGTACTGGACCAAGTTCTGGTTCTTCTCCCACGTGCTATAATTTTGACTCATAGATTCTTTTTCCAGAGTGTTACTTCCTCCCAATGCTATTGGAGAATTTTAGACCAAGGTGATCTTTAAAGTGCTGATCTGAAAGACTTGTGATCAAATTCTTCTTTGTGGGAAAAAAGGAGTTCTTGATGCTCACTTGCAATGCTGAAGGGAGCTCAAGCACCCTGTCAATATCTAAACGAAGGTTACAGTTATGAAAAAATAAATAAAATGTAGTGTAGGAAGGAGGGACATCACATACATACACACACACATGCACACACACAGTCACACCCATACACACACCCAATTCACATACATGATCTAAACTAGCAGAGAGCCTCCTGTATCAACACGCTACTGAAATTAAACTCTTAATTCCACCTCTCTGACTCTACCTCTGAACACATGCATTGCCCTCTAAGAGCCATGAAGGATGATGGACTGAGAAACGCGCCCAGGGAGGAGAGCTTGGGCCTCCAGGACCTTCCCCCACTCCAGTGAGGGGAATCCTCATCACGTCTGCCTGGGTTTCACACCTGCTAAAGACTGGTGGGCACTGTGCCACTCACTCTTCCCTTCTTAAATAGGAGTTTTCTTACTTTGATTCTTCCCCTCTCCCCATAGCACCTTTGTATTTGGTGATGGCGGTGAGATCACAACTAACTCACATTTTTATTTTATGGGACTTCAGATGGGGGAGGGCTGTCTGCAGACTTTATAAAGGGACAAATACGAGATCCTAGCTTTTGAGTCCGAGATGGATTGGATAGGACTTTCGGGTTGTCTCTCTATAGGAAGGAGTGAGCGACTTGTATATGAGTAAAGGAGGAAGGTGAATACTTGTGACCTTGGGCAGATGACGACAGACAGTACTACCATGAACACATTTTCTGTCGCTTGTAGAAACACACTACTTCTCAGCTCAGTCACGTCAGCCTTGGCCTTGGGGCTCACCTTGCTCAGTAGCATGTGAGTAGAGGTGACGGGTGGGGACTCACCTTGCTCTGTAGCATGTGAGTAGAGGTGACGGGTGGAGCTTGTGGACAGCAGCTGCTAGAATCCCTTTATGGTTCCGCTCTCTTCCATTTCTCCCTTTTAGTAGATCAGTCTGTTCAGATGAAGAGGACACATCACAGGGCCACAGAATTCCCGTGAATCCTTGATGAACAAAAATGTATGTTACATTTGTTACAAATAACCCTGTCTCTCTGTGAACCACTGTGATTTTAGGGTTGTTTGTTATTCTAACAGACTTAACTGGCTGATATAAACAGTCAGTTTCTAGGGGAGGGATAGCATTAGGAGAAATATCTGATGTAGGTGACAGGGTGATGGTTGCAGCCAACCACAATGGCACATGTATACCTATGTGGCAAACCTGTATGTTCTGCACATGTACCGCAGAACTTAAAGCATAATTTTAAAAAAAGGAAGATGATTGGAAAACTGACATATAACCTAGAAGACTAGAGCACAGAGATTACCAAAGTTAATCACAGAATAAAATTCACGCAATATTTAATATTTAAAAAGTCAATTTCTATGAAGACCACCATAAATGTCCCTGTCATCAAACCTTCCCTCTCCGCCCAAACGAGCGCTGCTGTCACTCAGGCCACCACCATACCCTCACTTGAGGTTTGTGAAAGGGTTCTCTGAGGTTTTCCTCCCTCTTTTTTTGTTACCCTCTGCTCCATTATCCATACTGTAGCCAGAGTAATCTCTGCAAAATACAAAACGCATGCGATCCCTTTCCCCCTTAAGCCCTTCCAAGTCTCCCTGTTCACTTCTGAATAGAACCCAAACTGCTCACTGTTTCTTCCAAAGCCCTTCATTATCCAGACTGTGCCTCGGGGCCCCAGCCATTGCCTCTCTTCACTCTGTCCGTGCCGCGGTTCTGCTCACCTTTGCACCTTTGCACACGTGGCTCCGCCTGTCCTCCTCATTTTCTGTTGGGCTCTTTCTCATCCGTTTGGTGCAATCACACACTTTGCCTCCTCTATACATCCCCGACTGACCATCCTTGCTTCATGGTCAAAGCTTACTGCCCTTGCTGTGGTCCTGGGCTCGCTGCAATTGTCTTATGCTGTCACGTTCTAGTCTTTTCTATTGTCTCAGGGCCACAGAGCCCAGAACATAGAAAATAGTCATTGAGGTGGATGGATAGATGAAGTATTGGGAAGAGCAAAGCACCCACTATCTTTTTAAACATATACAGAAATCCTGACTCCCAGGCAATGCTAATGCCAGAGGGATGTGAAAGAAAGTGACAATCCAAATCAGAGGGTCGAGGAGAAAATCTCAGTTTCAAACTGCAGTGTCCTATCCTTGGATTCACTCTCTTCCAGCAGTCTCATCTACAACTCAGGGAGTAGCCTGAAAGGAGCGATTCCCTTCCTATTTCCCTTCCTGTTTCCCTCTTTCTCCCCTTCTCTCCCATAGCAGCCCCTTGCCTTTTACATGGTGCATGTCCTTCTAAAAGGGGTAAGAAAGGAGAAGAGTCTAGGGGTGACAAACAATAAAAGGCTTTAAAAGGCAGCCCTCTGGGAACTCAGTACTCTGGAACCATGCGGTCTGGGGAGGAGAACTCAGGTGGGTGACTTAAGGTGTCTTCAATTATGCATACGGGCATGTGGAGGCTGATCAGCAGGCAGCTGTCCTTGCTTTACAGCAAAGCCAGGGCGTGGGAAGAAAGGCTAACTATACAACATGTGAGGGCTGCAGCTCACAGGACTGACTGGTCGACTGGTCAAAGGTCATTCACTGAGGTTCCTAAGAGATGACCCCTAGACATGCCCCCAAGATGTCTGGTCAGTGCCTGGGAGCAAGGGGAGCAGGCAGAGGGAATTCTTCCAAACAGTATGCAAAAGACACAGAGGATTTGCAGATACAGCCACTGTGGTTTATGATTAAATGTGATATATCCCAAGTCCTGCCTCGCCTACCTTTGCGCTCAGGTCCTGCCTTGCCTGCCCTCTGGGGAAGCTGCTCCTCTTCTCTGTGTCTTGGTTTTCCCAATTACAACACAGAGATGTGAATATTAATGAGTAAACACCTTCATTGAGCACTTTGTGTGTGCCTGGCATCTTTCTCAATGAACCCTCACTGCACTGCTGTGAAGAAGACACTATTGTTATTTTCCTTTTATGGATGCAGAAACTGAGAGAGGTTAACTCATTTTTCCATGATCATCTGACTAGAAAGTACTAGTGCTAAGACTGAAAAACCAGGCACCCTATTATCACAGCCCATGCCCTGAGCCATTGCCACTTGACTGCTTCTCAACACTATTTTTTTTTTTTTTTTGGCTAACCAGTCCATATGCATGATAGCATGATATGCTCCCTTGGTCAACACAATTTTTTTCTGTTTTTGTTAGTCCTTAGCACGTCCGAACTCTGCTATATAACGTGCCAGTTTATTCTGTTACTGTTTCCTATCTCTCAGTTCACCGAGGCAGAGACCTTTCTCTATTGTGCACATTAATGTACTCTGAACACCTAAAAAGAGGCTGGGGCATAGCAGGTGCTCAATCAAATTTCAGTGAATGAAGGGATGACGGTGAATTGGAACCATGACCCAAGGTAAGGAATTCCATATCGTATCAGGAATCCCATTAGAGTCTCAGAACGTCACCCATGCCACAGTTCACAAAGCCAGAGCTCCCACCAAGGGTCACAGGCTTATCTTCCTTCCGCCTTAAGTTTGGTCTCTCTTCTTCAGCAATTCACTCCAAGAGACTGAATGTGACAATGATTGACGGTAAACCACCAACAAAACAATGTGCCCTTCTCTTTGAAGATATCCCTGGGTTCACTGTGGCAGGGGAGTTGGGAAGGGACCTCAACTCTGGACTTGGCCTTCCCCAGAGACTCCAGCTGTGCCTGACCCCACGGACTCTCTCACAAAGTACTAAACAGGGGACACGTCTCCACATTGAGAAAACCAGGCCCTCCCAGGCTTCCTTTGGTCTACGTGTGATAACCAGTGCCCCATCTAGGAGTATGCAGGGACCATCCTCTTGCTTGAGAACAGACAACAGAATGTTCCATAGTGTCTGATGAGAACAGAGAGAGGAGGCAAGTGTAAATTTCAGTATGAATTGATAACACTTAGTCAGCTGGCTTCTAAAGCAAAGAGTATGCAAGCTTAGGAAGTGTCTTGGCCCGATTCACACAGGGGTCAGATGGGCTGCTCCTGGAGGGGAGGACGGGTTCTGAGCATCTCTCAGGGCATGCACCAAGCAGTGGTTCTGACCATCTCCGGGGCACTGACTGTGACTGGCCACTGCGCTTTTATAAAGGCCGGCTCCCCGAGTGCTGGGCTGTCAGTGGAAGTCAGTCTAAGTTGAAGTTTGGAGAAGAAGGGATCTAGGACATCTGATCTGTTTTGCACATTAAAATAAAGGTCACCAACCTCAATGCCTATAGCATTAGGTTAACATTAGAAGAGCAAACCGGCTGAGTGGGGAGTCAGGCAATATATAGAGCACATGTTCTTTCTAAATGGGGCAGTAGCAGCTGGGTTCCACCCAGTCTTTGCTATGAGAAATAGGCAACACTCCAGTTTTCTAAAAAAAAAAAATTTATTATAATTATTATTTTATGAGAAGGTTCCCAATCTAGATGTTGGCAATAAGTGAGATTTTTAACTCAAAAGGAGAAAAGTCAGGAGAGAGCAAGTGATGTTCTACTGGGTGTCTGCTAAGCTGTGCTGGAACTTCACGTTCATTATCCTCTTATTTCCCAACCATTCTTGGAGGAGTTTCAGAGTTGACAAAGCTTTGACAGAGGTTGGATAAATTATTTGTCCAAGGCTCCATGGCCAGCTAAGCTACTGAGAACAGCTAATGCACACATCTTTTGACTACAAAGCCACACTCTCTCCAACTGGCAATCGACCATTTTCTAATAGTGAGAGTCGCTCCACAATGGACTCATCCTCATTAAGTAATGAGTTTCTGGTCACTCCGAGCAGCCAAGCAGAATCTGAATACCTTCCTTCTAAGAAAGCTATAGGAGGCTTTATGCTATAAGAATGCTTTAATGATGAAATAAGACCAGATTATAGGTAAGATTCCTTTACAGTACCATTACCTCAAGTTTTCTTTGAAACTCTAGCTTTTGGCATAGAAATCTTTGCTTCATAGATTCACTCTGAGTGGAATTTAATATGAAAAGTCTACCTTGAACATGGAAATTTTGTATCCAGAGACATGATGAAAGTTTCGGTGCAAAGGTAGTATATTAACTCTTGATGATTTGTTGTTTAAATGTAGACTTTCTTGCTATTCTAAATCCTTTGAAGTATGAGACTGTGAATGCATAGAGAGATTTCACCTTACAGTTTTGCAGTCTTGTAAATCCCCGTCAGTGGCAGCAATTAAACCTACAAGTAAATGACAGCCCCTTAGAAGGGAACCAACAATACATGTATACTGTATTTTATATTGAAATCACTATAATTATTATTTCTAGAAAATAACGTGTCTGAATAGGGTTGACTAGAAAATGAATCATAAAACACGATAATAATATTAAATAGGCTACATTAAATTATTTCTGGAACGAGATGGGAGATAGATAACTAGCTTCCTACATAGACAGATAGAAATAGCTACCATAGAAAGTAAATATATACAGCAATTTTCAATATGCATTGCATTCTTTTTTACACTTGCTAGTTCATTTAATCAAAGCAACAAATCTGGGATTTGCTTTTGCCTAACTTATAGAGAGTCTGGCATTGTGTGAAGGATTTTAATACCAGGATCTAAGTTAGTCCTCAAAACAATTATATGAGAGCAGTATTATTATCATTATTACTGTTATTGTTATTATTATTCCCTTTTAAGGCAGCCTAGAGCCTCAAAAAGTTACAATGCTATAATTAAAGACAGTAATCTGGTCAGTGATTGAACCACACCTAGAAGTAGAATCTTATAGTATGTCTAACCTCTCTTCTTTTGATAACATTGCACTACACAGAAAAAAAAAAAAGAAATATTCTCTATCGCTTGTTAGTCATTATACATTGACTTTTAAGGTTAAATAAGTATACAGAATAATATACTTGTATATTATAAGGTATAAGGTGATGCCAAGACCAGGATGATGAGAATTATGAAAATCAATATGACGATTTTTTTCAGCAATGTATAGGACCAGAAGTCTCAGAAATTTAAAACTAATTAAGCACCTCTTAAAACTTCCAATAGATAATTTTAAGTGACTTTAAGGTTTGCTAATTTTTGGATATTAGGCACTCAGTAATTATTTGTGGAATGAATAAGATAAATGGGAAAAAACACCATTGCACACTGAGTATTTCAGAGACTATCCCAATATTGAATAGCGAGCGTTTAATCTACTTCAAGTGGTAGATATTTTTTGCTGACAGGGTACTCTTCTCTGAAAGTACCACATAACAGTGAAATTTCGAGCTGTGTGACCTTGGGAGGAGGGAACTTCCTCCAGAAAGCCTGGAGCATGGCATATGGAATGGACTTTAGTGTCAGCCAAATCCAGATCAAAACCCAGTTCCACCATGAGCTGTAGCTAGTTCACTTCTCTCTGAGCTTTCCTTCTGTCATCTAGAAAATGGAGCGACGATATCTTAAAAGGTTCTTATAAGCATCACTTAAGATCTAACGTTTAACTACTAATCATTTTTAAAAATTTTGCTGTGTATTTTTCGATAAATGATTTGAAGTACTTTACAAAAGTGCACGTAATGCAAAGTAGAAAATGTTGATAACAAACAGATTTTAAAAAAATGTTATACACATTGATATACAGATTCACTCAGTACCTGGCAAAATAAACATTTTGTCTTCCCTTAATTTGTCAGGTCTGTTGGGAAAATATCGTTTAATCATAATACCAAAACTATGTTTGAGAAGGGAGATGAATGAAGTCAGTCATCTTCCTCCCACTCCCCAAACAGCTGAAAAAAATATAAGCTAAGTGTCATAATTGGATTCTCTTCTTTCTCACTAGCCCCCAAGTTCTTGGCCATTTTCAAGGGAGACATGGTACCTTGGCTTAAATTGCTTGTGAATCTTTCCAAATTACTTCCATTTGTTCCCGGTTTTGAAAACCACCCACATCCCGCAGCTCCACCCTTCCCCTCCCTGTCCTGTACATTTTTAATAACGCTGCCCGGCCTTCATGCTCATCTGCAGTGTCATTAAATATCTGCGGAGGTCCCTGTGTCATATGGGGAACAGATTGCCACTTCGCCTTTCCTGTGCTAGGAGTCGAGTAAGGGACAACGAGGCCTACGGCCTCTGTGCTTCTGCGTCCCTCTGCTCTGCTCTCCTTCCTGGTGATGAGTAAAGGCTCCAAGGGGATCCCCACAAGGAGAGTGTCACTATCAAGTGTGGGTGCTCCAACTTTCCCAACTTAAGTGATGATTCCCAATCATGCCTGTCAGATATTGTGGCTTTCTCTGCGAAGTTATCATATGCAAAGTGATGTATTCTCTGGGAATATTAGTTTACACATCAACTCGGTCTAAAATAGACAGACGAGCCACTATTTGAACGTTGGCTAAAGTGTGGGAGATTGGGACCTCAGTGGGATCTAAAGGACTCAGGAAAAGTTGTGGGAAATGTTAGGGTAGAAAGAACACTTGAGAACACAGCAAGGGTAGGGGAAGGCTTGATGGCTCAGGGGGATGGCGAGTGCAGAGGGAAGAGCAAGATGGCAGTCAGCGGCCAGAGTCAAGCTCATCCCCTCCTGACCCCACGTACCTGGCAGCAGGTGGGATAGACAGGCTCCTGCTTTTACCAACCTTGGTTCTATCTGGAAGGTTGGATGTGAAAACAGGGGAATAATAAATGTCAGAAGAGACTTTGGGAGGCTGAGGTGGGAGGATCATTTGAGGTCAAGAGTTTGAGACCAGCCTGGCCAACATGGTGAAACCCTGTCTCTACCAAAAATACAAAAATTAGCAGGGCATGTGGCACACGCCTATAGTCCCGTCTGCTCAGGAGGCTGAGGCAGGAGAATCGCTTGAACCTGGGCGGCAGAGGCAGTGAGCCAGGATCGCACCACTGCACTACAGCCTAGGTGACAGAGTGGGACTGTGTCTCAAAAAAAAAAAAAAAAAAAAAAAAAAGTCACAAGAGAGATGATGTTTTGATAGGAAGAGAAGAAAGGGATTTCTCACTTCCTGGAGAAGGAAGGGAGGAGCCCAGGACCTCCAAGAGCACTGAGTTGTTTCTTAGGGCTCTGATGTGATTTGAGGCCTCATTTCCTGTGCCACAATGATTTAAGATAGCTAAAAGTGCCAGAGTTGGGAGTTTCAGAGCACGCTCTATTACATGCTGTACCTCTCCTTGGTAGAGTTTGCAGTTACAATTACTTCAAGATCTGCCTTCTCATCTAGAAGTTCTATGTAGAGTTTCTATGAGCCCTATTTTATTCTGTGCTTTTCTCCAGCATTTATGAAGAAGTTACTACAAAAATATTTATTACGTCAGAAATGGAAATAATTCTAATTCAATTGAGGACCTAGTATGTGCTCAATTTTGACCCCATAATTAATTGAACTTGTACTAGGTCCTCAGTTTTAATTGAAAAAGGAGAAGGAATAGAATATTGAAATAAATGAGGAGAAACTTTAGATATTATCACATCAAACTTTATTGAGAAAATTTGTACACTTGTGACAACACCTTTGCTCAAACTTCATTTAAAGCCCACTAGTGGCCATGGTTATGTTGTTAATATACAAAGTTCTTGAGTCAGAAGGATATATGTTTTTCTAAAATTTAGTAAGAACAATTTCATCCTTTAAGAATATATTTGGTTTTACTCATTAATTTTACCTCTACTAAAGCTGTCACTAGATAAAAAACTCTAACATCACATAAATAATACCAAATATAATACAAGTGACAAAAATCTATAAAAAAGGAATCACCATGCACAGCCTTCTTTCACTTCATAAATATTATGAAAAGGGCTTAATATGTTTTTGAAAAAATATTAGGAAACATTGGGGTTGGATAATATTTCATAATTTAGCAGTCTTAAATATAAGAAAATACAATTAACTGAGAAAAATTATAAGCAGCAGTTATAATAATAATTACATTGAATAGTCAAGAGAATAGCACCAAAGTATTAGTAAGAACGACACTTTTGGAAGGTAATTTTTCTATGTTTTCACATGCAATGGCCCGGCCATTCCTCAAAATCAACCTTTGCAGCTAAAGTATTTTTGTTCTAATTCTGCCAAAAATGAAATGGAAGCTTAAGCGATTTGCCAAGAGTCTTGCAGCTAAACGTGGTTACACTATGCCTCTGAGCATGTCTTTTTCTTTGAGGTCTAGACTCTGGTGGGTAACACTGCTGATGTTTGTTTTTAAACTGCACAGTGGTTGATTAGTACTTGGGAACCAGAAGGAATGTTGACTTCCTTGGGGAGCTCTATTTACGCCACTATTACTTGGCCAGGAAGTAAACGTTTTCCCAGAAACCCCATTGGCCAGACTGTGTCACATGGCCTCATGCTGCAAAGGAGGCTGGGAAAGTGTGACTCTGGCAAGACCAAACCGAATGACCCAACTGGTCTTTTACCAGGCAAGACTCATGCCCTCAGATGGGTGGGTGCATTGCGATCTCAAACAAAATTTGGGTCTGTGTGCAAAGGGGTGGCAAGGTGTAGGTAGGGTAGATAACTACCAGTGACTGCCACAGCTAGTGTTTATTTATGGTCTTTTTAATACCTTTACTCTAGGCATAGTGTTTTGCATAAGGTAGATTCCCAATATATAACAGCTAATAAAGTTTAAACCACAGAAAAAATTAAATCAGGTGGCCCCCATGTCCAAGGGTCCCTCTGGCCTGATAATTTGGTTGATATTTGTAACAGATGTTCATTGAGTACTATGATGAGTGTTTTATGTGCAGTTTTCCATTTCTCAAGTTCATGTATCAAACACGGTGCCGTTGGTCCCCCACTTTCTCACTGGTTTATCCTCATGTTGACACCCAGCTCAGACATACACCCCAGCACTGGGCTTTCTTGGGCCGTCATTTGTGTCTCCCATGCTGTATTAGATGTTCTTTCTCTCTTCTCCGTGTGCCCAGGTTTCTCCCTCTCCTGCTCTCCCTTTCTTCCTCCCCCTTTCCCTCCTTCCTTTCCTTTTTCTCTCTCTGTTTCTTGCTCTTTCATCCTCATTCCGTTATAAATATCAATATATATATTTTAATATCTGCCTTCATTCTCCCTAATTATATAATGGTGGGCTAGAAGAAGGGGACCTAGTTTTCATTTATTCTCTTCCTCAACCTTTAGACCCAGTCAAGGACTAGAGCAGGAACTTGGCACGTGTGTCTCTTGTATTGAAGACAGTGACTAACCCAATGTCAGTAAGAAGTTTGGATTGGAATACGCATCCTGGATTTTGATCTGTGTGCTTCAGGACGTGACTTCCATTGCTACTGAGAGAGTCCCAGGCCAGATGAGGTCACAGAAATTAAAAGCCACATAAGGTGTCTAGACACACACCAGGCCAGCTGGGCACAGCAATGGGGGACTTTCTGAGCACCCCAGAGCCACCCTCCTTCTTGCCCTCTAATAGCGGTGCATGTGAAAACTCCACCACTCTCCCCTAGAAGCCCCTGTCACCGGGCTGCTCCTCACCAGGGGCTGGTGTGCCTCCTTCCTGTGTCATCTCCTCCCCAGCTTCCCCCCACGGTTGCCGATTTCCCATGCTCCACTGGTCTGGGATTGAGTGGCAGCTCGGCTTCGGAAAGCAGGTGTTGTGGAAGTGAAGCGAGCATCACAGACAGCACATTAGGTAGCATCCATCCCAGGGGATCCTCGAGGCTCCAGCTTTGGCAGCCCCAAACGCTCCTCCGAGGGGTGGGAGGGCCAGGCCTACCCGGCCCTGACCAGATGTTTGGGAAAGTTGCCAGGCTGCAGCAAAGAAAATTGCTGCTAATTTATCTAAGGTGTAATAAGTATTAACGAAGCCTCTTTCTCGTGTTTTTGTTTACAAGAAAGGCTCAAATCTTAACAAAGACTTTGGGGCTTCAGAGTGCACCTTGGGAGGTATCCCTGGGGCACCGCACTGTGAGGCTGTGGACATGGGTTCTAGTCTCCATTTTGCCGCTGACTTCCTTGGGACCCAGGGACAATCCTTTAGTCTTTCTGGGGTTTGTTCCCTCTATTGTAAAATGGAGATGAAAAACTGGAAAATTTCTAAAGACAGTTTCAGCTCCTAAAAACGTGGGAAGACTAAAACCTGAAATTCTAAAAAAATCTACTCATGCTAAAGATACATTCTTAGACCAGGAAGCCTAGATTATTTGAGCTCAAAAGAACTTAGAGGTCATAGTTCAACTTCTCAGTTGGCAGAGGAGTAAACTGAGGCTTGAAGAGGTGGTTGTGCTTGGCAAAGCCCACAGGTTCATCGATTGGAGCAGAGCTCCACGCAGAGCCAATGCTCCTGGCTTACAGATCCAGATGGACCTACCCTCAGCCCTCCAGACCATGGCTCCTAGCTGGGGCTGCTGGTCTCCCAGGGTGCATTTCACAGCCCAGACCAGCCTACAGAAAGGGGGAGAGAGGGTGGTGTGTGAACTGCTTCAGAGCGAAACTTGAAAGGAGGTGAGCCGAAACTTGAAACAAGATGAGCTGACTGTGTCCTGGCTCAGAGTAAGCCGTGGGTGGGCTGGCCTTAGACCCAGGTCTGGAAGCCCCGGCCAGCACTTTTGATGGGGCCTAGCAACGGGGCCCAGCTCAGCAGTTTCTGACAGTTTCAGCCCCGAAGAAGCAAAACTCAGGCCAGAGTTCATGTGAAGCAGAGAGCTCACATGAACACCCAGCTCAAAGCGAAACATGGGGCAGTGAGAATTCACACAGCCTGAAACCAAACAGGGAAAAAAGACATTTGGTGAATGCCCTCCAGCTCACCAACACTGACTGCCTTCCCTACAATTTACTTCCACTGTTCAGCCTAACTCAATTTTGGAAGTCACAGCTATCTCAAAGGCAAGACAGGAAGAAAGACTGGGGTCCCAGAGACCTGGGCTAGATCCTGGACCTATGGCTTAGTGCTGTGCATCCTCCACAGTGATTTCGCTTCTCTCAGCCATAGTGTTGGCCACAGTATCAGCAGTAGAGAGATACTCTATGAATGTCTCTCAGTAGAGAGATACTTGTTGAGCTCCCTCTATGAGCCAATTTTCTCTGTGATTTTTATTTGATATTCCTTTCAACCCATTTTTTTTCAGACAGAGTTTTACTCTGTCACCAGGCTGGAATGCAGTGGTGTGATCTCAGCTCACTACAGCTTCCAGCTCCCAGGTTCAACCAATTCTCCTGTGTCAGCCTCCCGAGTAGCTGGGATTACAGGTGTGCACCACCATGCCCAACTAATTTTTTTTGTATTTTTAGTAGAGGCGGGGTTTTACTATGTTGACCAGGATGGTCTCCTGACCTCATGATTCCCACACCTCATCCTACCAAAGTGCTGGGATTACAGGCATGAGCCACCATGCTGAACCCCTTTTAACCCATTTTCTACAGTACCATGCCTGCACCATTGATGTATTCATTTCTGTAAACAATTCTATTGAGATATAATTTACATACCGTAAGATTTACCTGTTTCCAAGTAGCCAGCATCATTTTATAGAGGAGAAACTGATGCTCAAATAGGTTGAGTTTACCACAGATCACGTGGAACAGGACAGGAGTGGGCAATTTTTTTCTGTTAAAGGCCACATGGAAAATATTCTTCGCTTTGGGGCCATAACATCTCTGTCACAACTACTAATTCTGCCTTTGTGCTGTCCAGTAGCACAGAAAATATATAAACAAATTGGTGTGGCGATATGGCAATTTTTTTTTTTTTTATTAAAGCAGGTGGCAGGGTTGGAACTGCTGGGCCCTGGTGCATGACCTTCAACTGCTTAAGATCCTATCATGACTGCCCAGGGCATTGAGAGTTACATCTGACTTCCTGTGTTCTAGAGGGCCCCCAGGACCTAGCCCGGCCTCCCCATGGCAGGCAGACCCACTGGCTGGTGTTCAGCCGCCCACATCTCCCCACTCAGGCTTGGTCAATCTCTTCTCTCCTGCAGGGTTCTGCTCTCTTTCCTTTTAGGTTTCAGATTAAATGCTGCTTCCTCACAGAGCCCTTCCCGACAGCTCTACAAGTGACTTGCAGGGATTCACTACACCTTCCTTGCTTGCCCCCTTCAAAACACCCAACTCCTCTTGCAATTTTTTGATTGATCTGTGCCTTTGCTTGTTCACCAGTGTAAACTCCACAAAACAGGGATCAAACACATCTTGTTCTCTATCCCTCTCTGACTGACACAAAGAAGGGGCACCATGTGAATTTGCGAAATGAATGGAAGCGAGGCATAGGCCATTCTTTTGGGTTTCACAGTCCATGCTCCAGCCATGTGTCCACTGCCATCCATGGCATCCTACAGACTGACCTTGGCAGAATTAATAGCATCCCTTAATTCCTTGTTCCTCCCACCGACCCTCTAAAGCTGATTCAAGCTTGGCAATGAAGATACATATCCTTAACTAATATCAATATCTTCAATACTGTGAGTTAAAAAACTTTAAAACTGTTTTATGACCAGTTGTAGTGGCTCACGCCTGTAATCCCAACACTTTGGGAGGCCAAGGCAGGTGGATCACCTGAGGTCAGGAGTTCGAGAGCAGCCTGGCCAACATGGTGAAACCCTGTCTTTACTAAAAACACAAAAAATTAGCCAGGTGTGGTGGTGCATACCTGCAATCCCAGCTACTCAGGAGGCTGAGGCAGGAGAATTGCTTGAACCCAGGAGGTGGAGGTTGAAGTGAGCCGAGATCTCACCATTGCACTCCAGCCTGGGTAATGAGCGAAACTCCATCTCAAAAAAAAAAAAAAAAAAGTATTTTTTTTTTCAGCCCCATCCTCCTACTCCAAGTTTCTTAAAGAGATTGAGACATGGTCTGAAATGTGAGATTGGAGCTATTACAAGGGAAGATTTTTCCCGAAGACTCAGGCTGATGGAGTCCTGGGCACTCCCGTTCTCAGGGACTGAACAAGACATCCCTTTTCTCCTGCACAGCCTCTGGTTTCTTCTCTCAGATGCAGGAGAAAAGTAAGAATACCCCTCCTGCCTTTTTATTAACATCTTTTCTGGTTGTCTGAACAACTGTTTTCACCCTGGAAACATTTAGAAATTGTACACGTGCTCCCTATTTTCGACCTTTCCTTTACTTCTCTTAACTCATTGAAACCTGCCTGAAACGCTGGGGGCAGCCTGCCAATTTCTCTAACCCTGAAAGAAGAGAAAGAAAATAACATAAAACCTCAGGCAAACGTGTTTAAAATGCAGACAGTGGTTCACTTCCGTTTTCATCTTCCAGTATCCGTCTGTATAAATCAGAAGCTGGGGTTGCTGGGTTATCATGTACATTCTTGATTTGCAGTGATGCAAGTCACTTTATTCAACAACAAGAAACAAATGTGGACGCTGCTCTAGGGATGAAAGGGTTTCTCCAGTCAAACTCCACGCTCTGGAATGTGTTTAACTGAGAAGAAGATGATCCAGTGAGTGGAGGGTCCCGTCTCATCACGGATATTCTGTAAACTCTGTTTCTGCATTCGTCCTTCTGGTCAAAATTGGAAACAGGTTGGGAGAGTTGAAAGAGTCCTGTTTGGAGTCGTGTCTACTTGAATTTGATTTTTGACTTCATCACTGACTCTCTGTCGGAAGTTAGATACATTTTTCAGTCTTTGGGATATTTAGCTTTCCTTTAAAGTAAGTCAGAATAACAGTACCGATGCTGCAGGCTGACCTTGGTAATTGAGGTGTAGTCTGTTTAAGAGGTCAGTACCTGCCCATCTCATCAAAGGCCTTCAATAAAAGGAAGCAAGTGTTATTGTGACAATGTTTCTCTAGTCTGTGGCCTTGGCAGTGGCGTGTTCTCCTGCACATCATGCATACAAAATGCCCCATATGTTTGATGTGAGCTCCGGGGTCTGTGAGCAACCGTGATTTGAAAAGCAGATGTTATTAATCTTCTAAATACTGCACACCAGCCATGATGTCATTTAGGACTGAAAGTGGATGGGCTGCCTCCTTCCCTTTTGGAGATAATTATTTTGGAGCACTAGGAGAAGCTGTTTGTTTTTTAAGAGAGTTGGGGCCAATTTGCCTTTTGAGAATCCAGTGGCAGCCTGTAATGAAAACGTGAAAATAAGCACAGGCCCCAAACGCAGACATTCATGGCAGGAAGGCTGCAAAGCAGAGCAAAGCCCCATGTGAACCGCGAGTGCCTGCCTGTAACCTATGGAAGAGTGGAAGGAAGGTGATGGAGAGTCCAGCTCCTGGTAGAGTGCCACAGCAAGAAAGCATGCTCATGGTGGCATAGAGAATGTCTCACAGAGTCCACACTTCAGAATAATGAAGGAGTTATTTCCAGGTTTGATTCACCAAGCAATGAGGTTCTATTATCATAAACTAGGGTGGGACAGGCACATCTCTGGAAGCAGTGTAGGAATACATCCAGCTCAACAAATGTTTGTTGTGCACCTGCCATGTGGGAGATAACGGTAACCATATGTTTATAGTCCCTGCCCCGGAAGGAGCTCAGAGACAAGTGTAAGCTGACATTGACCATACGTTGTGTAAGGCACGTGATGGACATCCCTCCTCTGATCTTCTTCCCATAGCACTGCAAAGGAGGGAATGTACAAGTACACAAAGACAAGGAAGTCTGAGAGGCAGGAACGACAGACCAAGGGTGTCAAACACTAGGACCTTAGAGAATGGGTGGGAAGGCAGCAAATCACTTGGCTGACAGCAAGAACAACACCAAAGTGTCTGCCTGGAGAAGGGGCCTTGAGGGCCATGGGGGTGTGGACTGGGGAGTCCTGGGGAGGCTGAGGATGGGACAACCACTTGCCTCTGAAGACCAGATTCAAGGTCAGACTGAATACAGGGTGACTGGCTAGGAGGCTATGTCTGCTCTGCCCCGGCCCAAACTGTTTCCCCCATACTACCTTGCCAGAGACAAGAGACATGGAGTTTAGTCTGCAGAAGAACTGAACTAGGAAGGCTCCACATCCTAGGTAGCCCAGTGAAACCAAGAAGGTTTGGTGAAAGTCTAGTGACTGCAGGGTGAGATTCCTCACACCCGCCACTTCAACTCACTTCCCCTACTTGGCCACCAGAACGTGGTTAGGATGACAGAGGCCAGGCAAAGGATTAGAGCTTTATCATCATTGGAAACTCTGAGCAGCTCATGATCCAAGACCTACAAATAAAATTTGGAGTTGAACCAATGAAAGAGCTGAGCCATTTATCTATTTTAAAGCAAAGCATATGACAAACCCCACCCAGCACATGCAGCCTCCACGCAAGCAATGGCTCCATGCTGTTCATTGTCAATGGGAAATAAAGGATCATATGTATTTGAGAGAGCATGAACTTCAGACTCTAAATCAAAAAGGAAAATGAGACACTGCAGGGGACAGAAGATAATTATGTAATTTAGAGAAATAAAGGAAGACATTGCATCTATTGAAAAAGAATAAGTCACTATTAAAAGAAAACATTTGGAGCAAAAGAAAAATGTCTTGAGGATTAAAAGTGTGTTAGCATTTAACACTACTAAGTTATATACTTAAAAATGATTAAGATCGTGGATTTTATGCTATATGTATTTTGCACAATTAAAAATTTTTTAAAGTATCTAAATAATTTCACAAAAGAGATATACACACATCATATGTATATGGGATATATAATTAATCCCTTTAAATCAATAATATGAAGACAAATGATCCAATAAAAAATGGACAACAAATACTTCATAAAAGAATATAGATAAATGGCCAATAAGGACATGAAAAAATGCGACCAGCCTGACCAACATGGAGAAACCCCGTCTCTACTAAAAATAAAAAAATTAGCAGGGTGTGGTGGCGCATGTCTGTAATCACAGCTACTTGGGAGGCTAACGCAGGAGAATTGCTTGGATCCGGGAAGTGGAGATTGTGGTGAGCTGAGATTGTGCCATTGCACCCCAGCCTGGGGGCAACAAGAGCAAAACTCCCTCAAAAAAAGAAACAAAGAAACAAAGAAAGAAAGAAAAGAAAAAATGCTCAACATTATCAGTTATCAGAAAAAAAAATACGAATCATAACAAGATATCACTATACAGTCACCAAAGGAGCTAAAATGGGAATGACTGACAAAGCCAAGTGTTGACAAGGATGTGAAACAACCAGAATGCTCATGTGCTGCTATGGTGGTTAAAAAATGGTTCAGTTATATTGGAAAAACTGCTGGCAGTTTCTGAAAACGAATCTAAACATCCTTCTACCCTATGACCTAAATATTCCACTTCTAGGTGTTTACCCAGTAGAAGTAAAAAGATGTTTACTGAAAAAACTGCACAAAATATTAATTTCAGCTTCATCCATAATAGCCCCAAACTGGAAACAGCCCAGCCCAGGGGCCCATTGAATGGCAATGGGTCACAAATGGAATAATACTCAGAAATAAGAAGAAACATGCCATGGATACATGTAGCAGTATAGAGAAACACCAGAAACATGTCAGGGTAGAGAGCCTGGACACATGCAGAGCACGGTGGCTCACGGCTGTAATCCTAGCACTCAGAGAGGCTGAGGGGGGCAGATCATGAGGTCAGAAGATCAAAACCATCCTGACCAACATGGTGAAACCCCATCTCTACTAAAAATACAAAAATTAGCTGGGCATGTTGGTGCATGCCTGTAATCCTAACTGCTCAGGAGGCTGAGGCAGAAGAATCGCTAGAACCAGGGAGTCGGAGGTTGCAGTGAGCTGAGATCGCACAACTGCACTCCAGCCTGCCACAGAGGGAGACTCTGTCAAAAAAAAAAAAAAAAAAAAAAGGCAGGACACAGACAACATGCAATCTGATTTTTTATGTACAGCTCTGGAATGCCAAACGAGTGCATCATGAGGAAGTCCAAAGTGCCTTTCCCTTGGTGGAGAAGTAGAAAGTGAGTCCTTCTCTCTGCTTGAGAAGTAAATCGGGAGGTCTTCCCTACGATAGGACCTGGACTGTGTTTTGGTTGCACTTGTATATGCATAAGTCAAACTCTTTTTTTTTTTAATTTTTTTTTGTACTTTAGGTTCTAGGGTACATGTGCAGATCATGCAGGGTTGTTGCATAGGTACATACATGGCAAAATAGTGGGACATTTAAGATGTGTTCACTTAATTGAATGTAAATTTTACCTTAAAAGAAAAATAAAGGTCTTAAGCAACAATAAAGCAAAAACAATTGCAGACATGAAAGATAATCAGAACACAATTTAAAAGTGTCCTCAAAGTATTCTGTACAATCAGTGTAAAATGACTGAAGCAAGGACTGTCATTTTTATTTTTGTTGTTTTGTTTGTCAGATAGTTTATTAAAAGTTAATAAAGTGGGCCTGTTAGGAAAACAGCTAACAATCTGTTTTTAACAATAAAATTCAAACTCTCCAGTGAAAATTCGAATTTTGAAAGTTTTCTGTACCTCTTTGTGAATTTGACAGCTTCCCAATTCTTAAGGAGTTTTTGTAATGAGATTGCCAATATTAACAAATGTGTTTTTCATATAGTATGATAAAATGTGTCAACATTTGCCAGATCTACATGATCATGAGTATTAAGTGAACCCAAAGGAAAATAATTCATTCCATGAGAAAGACACATACACTCCCATGTTCACCGCGGCTCTATTCACGATAGCAAAGACATAGAATTAACCTAGCACTGCCGCTTTTAGAACACGAGAGATACAGAGAAGATTTGTAAAGCTTCCAGAGAGCAAGAACAAACAAGTGACATTTGTGTTGTAAAGATTCAGAATGATACTGGTTTCTCAGCCACCCTGGGAGCTGGAAGGTAGTACATCAGTGTCCTTGGACTCAAAGGAAAAGGTAGTCCAACCTAGAATTCCATGCATATCTGCCAAACTACAATCAAGTGGGAAGGCTGGATAAAGACATGTCCATATACATCCTGTGCCCTCTCTCCAGGAATGACAGAAGATTGTGTGCCCCAAATAAAGGTGATAACTAAGAACAAGGGGGACATAGAATACAGGAAAAAAAAAAAAAACCAACAAAGGACAGAAGTGAAAGGAATTCCCAGGATCAGGAAGGAAGGAATCTCTAGGATGACATGTGTGGTTTACAGAAAAATAGGACCAGGCCAAAGCAGGAGTATAGAAAGTTCCAGAAAAGACTTTTCCTAGAACAAAAGAGACCCTATGGATGACCCGATTCTCCAACTGCATTAGGAAAAGCATGTACAAGAGATTTTGGAGATGAATTCGTAGTAAGAATATAGAAAACAGGAACAATGACTTAAATAGACAAGGCATTGGTTAACTCAGTGAAACCGTACAAGACGGGAAATCCAATCATCACACTCTCTGAGACTCAGCGTGGACAATACAGGCATGGCCATGATGTCAGGATCATTAAATATTGATTCAAACAAAAACTGAACAGTAACGGGAGGAGGAAGAAGAAATGCAAAATGTGTGTATTTCCACACGTTCATGGGAGAGAACATACAAAGTTCTAGTGCTCATTTTGTATCATAGAAAGTCAATGGATATTCCCTACAATAAGTATAAAATATGTAGCTATGCAAACAGGTTATTATAAACATAGAGACATAAATAACAAGCAAAAACAGCTAAACATTAAAAGTGTTCTGGGAGCGGATATTGGGTGTGGACATGGCTGGACAGAGGTTTGCTTTTCTTCATTAAGAACTATATAATCTTATTTTAATCTTAAACCATAGATGTGTATTTTAATCTTAAACCATAGATGTATCTACATATACATATATACATGTATATGTATGTATGTATATGTAGACAGACGATAGTTGTATAAATGATAGAAGAATAGATAGAAAGATAGATTAGATAAGACAGACAGATAGATAGATAGATAGATAGATAGATAGATAGATAGATAGATAGATGATGGATGGATGGACAGACTGATGGATGGATGGATGGATAGACAGATAGATAATAGATAGATAAAATGTTAGATTTTTTTTTTAAAGCTCTAATTTGGTGACAAGCAAGGTGACATGAAAGGCCATGAATCCCTGACCTTTGAAGTCAGAGAGGGCTCCTAAAAGGACCTTTAACTGAGCCAAAGCATAAAAGATAAGAGGAAAAGATGTTGGTTGGGGAAAGGTAGGAGAGGAAGGTATAGAGAAAAACAGAATGAGGGAGGTAGAAAGTTATTGCTGTAATATCTTCTCTGCCTCCCTCATTCTGCCATCATTCTCAATTGATCCCTTTATGGCTCAGTAACTCCCTCCCCTCCAGATCTTGAAAAAGACTTCTACATGACTTCAGATCTTGAAAGGAGCAGGTAAGCATCTGCGTTTCAGTAGCCAGACCAGCAGCTCCCTTGAGGAAGATGAAGGGAGGGTGTTATTTAGGTTTGGTAGGTGAGGGATCAAGAGATTAAATAACATATTTGAGGTCATAAAATGAGATAGTGGGGGAAGTTTTACTCAGATGCTCCAAACAATTCTCACCCTTCCCCCACCAGCCCCATCACTAAGAAGGAGCTGTTGTTGACCACCTTCCAGGCGGCATGCTCCATGCTGGAAAGTTCACATATGTTCTGTTCATGTGCGTAACATTTCCACGTAGTGATAGTCATGCGCATTTCATAGATGTGGAAACTGAGTTCACGATGCAAACTGAGAGACTCAAGCCCAGGCCTTTTGTTGCCATGTTCAAGCTGGTCATCTAAGAGATGGGCTCTTTCTAAGCCCCCTATTCCTCTGAGAGTTAATGCCCTCACGCTCCCATGATTCACATCTCCCATATCTCCACTGAATTGAACTCAGCCCCTCACAGTGGTTCCCTTCCACCGTCTTCCATTGACTTTTCCCATCTGTCAGGGATGCTAAGACCTTTACGTCAGCTAAGTCAGCTACGTGAAAGGGCAGAGATGCAAAGCTGTCAGAAGAGGAGTAGGAGAGGGTGACGGGATTAAGGAGGAGAGAGATGAAGCAGTAAGCATCTTGCATATGCTCAAGGTGAGCATGCCTTCTTCCGCGGATGAAAATGGAGTGGACTGTGGCAATTGCTCAGTCCCCAGATAGCAACAATCCCTGCAGTTTTGAAAACCCACAGTGACTCAGTAGCACTAAGGAACCACACGGTTCACAAGCACCCTCATTGCTCATGGTCAGTTGGGTATTTAGACATGCTAGTTACCCGGGAGGCAACTTACCCCTTGGGGTTTTGCTAGTCCCTTGCCCAGTTGTACCGCCTCATAGGTACAGTTAGTCACTCTTTAAAGTGTGCTCCTGAAAGTAAATGTTCTTTCAGATTGCTGGAGACTTTTTATTTAAGGTGGCCAGCAACTTAATCTTCAGGGGCTGGGAGCATCCACATACAAAACCACGGCCAGGCTTGTCAAAGTGAAGGTCTGCTGTTTGATACAAGAGCTTTCATCTGCTACTGATATTCCATTATTATAATGCAATAATAAAAATAGGCATGTACAGTAAAGCCATTCTATTATAACTATGTCAGGCATATGTTAGCCTGCATTTGAAGAAGCAATTTTCATGCAATGTAAATCCTCATAGTGGGAGAGTCAGCAGTAGAACACTTAAGCCTCATGGGAAGATGAGGATGCAATGGGCTAACAGACAGGGGTAGCTGTGTGTAGCTCTCAAATTGAGGAGACAGCTCTGTCCATGGATGATACCACATTTCAACATTATAGTACTACCACTGGGTAGTTTTCATTATTTTGTTTGTTTATTTGTTGTTGTTGTTGTTTAGAGGGTGGAAAATGAAGGTCAAAGAAGGTAAATAAACTGCCTATTACTTTAGCTGAGCTATGACTTGGATTTGACTCCATGGATTATATTCTTTCTAAATTCCAAAAGTTCGGAAACTTTGTTTCATCTTCTCCTAACTAAATTTGTAGGCTAAGCTAAAATATCTAATAAATTTAAGCAGAGTCCAACATGTGTATAGCACTTGTGGTGTATCAGGTACTATATTAATGCATACGTATGTCAACTTATTCCACCCTCACACAGGAATATGACATTTTTATCATTATTATTCCCATTTTTATTGTAAGAAACTGAGGCACAGAGAGGTTGGATCATCTGTCAAGGGTTACATTCTCTGCTTATGGACACAAATCAGATTTTAACCCAACCAGCCTGGCTCCCAGTCATGCCACAGGACTTCTTAGCAAATTGGAATCTGATGCAGCACCTTCCTCATCTGCTGTGCTGCTGGGGAGGAGTCTTTTTAGGACTGTAAATGATGTTGCTCTTCACTTTTACTATTACCGATCAAAGACCCAGAGACCATTCTCTCTGTGTATTTTTTTTTTCTGATAATAATGTAGCCGTATGAGTTTCCAGTTGCTGCGGTGAAAAATGATCACAAAATTGGTGGCTTAACCCAGTGATCTCCAACCTTTTTGGCATCAGAGAACGGTGTCATAGAAGACAACTTTTCCACACACTGGGAGCAGGGGATGGTTTGGGGATGACTCAAGCACATTACATTTGTGGTGCACTTTACTTTTATTATTATTACATGGTAATATATAATGAAATAATTATACAACTGACCATAATGTAGAATCAGAGGGAGTCCTGAGCTTGTTCTGTTGCAACTAGGCAGTCCTATCTGGGGGAGATGGGAGACAGTGACAGATCATCAGGCATTAGATTCTCATAAGAAACACACAACCTAGATCCCTTGCATGTGCAGTTCACAATAGGGTTTGTGCCACTGTAAGAATCTAATGCTGCCATTGATCTGACAGAAAGAGAAGCTCAGGAGGTAATGTGAGAGATAGGGAGTGGCCGTAAATACAGACGAAGGTTCATTTGCCTTCCTGCTAACCTCCTGCTATGCAGCCCAGGTCCTAACAAGCCATGGACCAGTACCCCTCCGTGGCCAGGGGTTGGGGAGCCTGGCTTAAACAACATAAAAGTATTATCTTCTTGATAGTTTAGAAGCCCAGCATAGGTTTCCTCAAGCTGAAAGCAAGATGTATGTTAGTCAGTCACCCCACAGTTTTGAGGGTAGAATTCATTTCTTTGCCTTTTCCAGCTACTGGATGATACCAACATTCCTTGGTTTATGACCCCCTTCCTCAATCTTCAAAGCCAGCCAGGTAGGATTCTACCATACATTCTTCAACGTCCACATCTTCTTCATCCCCACAAAAGCTGGAAAAGCTTTTACACTTTGAAGGATTCATATGATACAATTACCCGGGATAACCCATGATAATCATCTTATCCCCAGGTTCATATTCCTCATCTCGCCTGCAAAGTTCCTTCTGCCACATAAGGCAGTATAGTCACAGGTTATGGGGATTAGGACAGGGACCTCTCCAGAGGTCCATTATTCTAATTACCACACTAACGAAAGCACAACAGAAACCATGGGCACAGGCGTCGCCAGTTTTAACTCTGCATTAAGGCAACTCTCACTGGATCTAAATATAAAGATCAACCCATAAATAATGAAAGTTTTTATGTTCATTAATTCAACAAACATTTGAATACCTGTCCCACAAGGCTTATTATTATCACTTCTCTTAATTTAACATGAATATCAGCATTAATATTATTACCATATTAACTAGCATCTGTACCTCAATGCAAATGCTTTTTTACATGTATCATTTGTTTGGATCAAACTCGGGCATACATGTCAAAGGGTTTTGTAAACTTCAAGTTCCTGTCCAAATATGAATGGTGATTAGAGGTCTGCACGTGGCGTGATGGGAGGAAGCGCTGGGTCCTGATAGATGCCCATAAATATGTGTGGAGCTGAACGAAAAGCAAAGCTTTTGCTGTGACTTAAATGGAAAGAAGGATCTGAACTTAATTTAAGCTTAAGAAAAGTTGATGATTTTATTGCTTCCCAGATTCATGAAGCTATTAGAGATTCTTAATGGATAAATTATGAGGGCTGAAATTGTAGGCCATGTACAGCTCAGCAAATGAGCATGTTGTCATGGTGGAGAAGACTCTGTCACTTTGAGAAAGGTAAGGCAGCCTAGCATAGTTGTGTACTCTAATACACAGAACTGTTCCTCTACACAGACCTGAATGCAGAGGGGCAAATGAGTAAGAAAGAAAAGGGACTGAGCAAGCTGGCGTATCTTTAGGATGTGATAGGATGAAAGAGTCCCCTTTTCTCAGACTCAGCATATGGAACCAGCTGTGAGCTTTCAGGGGCCTCGCTCTACTTTTCTGGGCCTCAGTATTTCCACTTGCATGTGGACAAAATGGAATCTAAGAGTCCTTGTATCCAGATACACACTGCTTTTTCTCAATAACAACCCCAGAGAATGAAGCCTGGTTTTTGCCCTTGGTCCACTGTCAATGAATGCACACCATTGAATCAACAGATGATGTTATTGTCCTTGAGGTAAATGCATTTCTAAGTTTAATGCTGTATGAATGTTCTGGGAATCTGGTGAAAATGCAGACTCACATTTAGTGGGTCCAGGGTTCTACATTCCTGTAAGTTCCTAGGGGATGCTCACTGTTGGCTGGTGGAGTACACTTTGGGTAGTTGCAACGCTCCGTCCGCTGGAGCCTGCAGACTTGTCCAGGCACCTGGCTCACTGTTCTGCCATCCCACCTCACAGTCCCTCACATCAGCCAGGTGCCGGCTGTAGTACTCACATTACCTAGAACACTTTTAGTTGCTAGTATAGGAACAGAGGGAGGATTAGCCCAAGCACAAAGTGGGAGTTGCACTGGCTCAGTGAGGAAGCAGCTGGAGGATGCTGGAGCCAGACACTCCCTACAAGGCACTCTTACCTCCTGCCTCTCACCTCTGCTGTACTCTCCTTGTTGGACGGCAGCAGCTCCAATTTACGGGGCTCCAACCCCAAGTGAGAAATCTGGGGGAAGGTTCCTAACTGGCCCAGGTTGGATCACAGGCCTGGACCAATCATTTGGGAAATGTGTAAACATGGGGAGGGAGGTGAGGGACATTAGGTTGATCCCTGTGGCTAGGGGGAAGCTCCCATTCTGTTCTCAAGGTTGCAGCAGGGGAAGAGAGCGACTGCTCCCCAGAGAAGGGGTGTGGCAGAGGCCTGGCCCCCCAGGAATTCCTGTGCACTTGCCAGCCCCTGATCCCTGCTTTGTGTGTACAGGGCAAGCATCTCTAATCCCAACATCCAAGATCCAAAATGCTCTGAAATCCAGACCTTCTGAGCACCAATATGATATCACGAATGGAAAACTCCATATATAATTAACACAAATTTTGTTTCATGCACGAATTATTTAAAATATTGTATAAAAATTACATTGTGGCTATGTGCATAAGGCATATGAAATATAAAAAAATGTGTTTAGACTTGGGTCTTATCCCCACGATATCTCATTATGTGCATACAAATATTTCAAAATCTGAAAAAAATCGGAAATCTGAAACCTTTCAGACCCCAAGTATTTTGGATAAGGGATGCTAAATCTGTGTTGCAAACCACATGAACCAGCATCCAGGCACTGTTTCTGTGTCAGGGGTAGTAGTAGGGATTCTGGGCAAAGGGTCCTGCAGGCTCCCTCCATTTCCCCAGAATATAGGGTGCTCTTGTCTGTCTGTTTCTGTGCTATGTGGGGCAATGGGGTCTTATGTTCTCAGCAATAGGGTCTAACTGCATGCTTTTCTAGAGTTTACCTGGGTCTGTCCTGGCTGCTCTCTGCTGTCCTGGTATAATTATTCATGGTGCCCTCCTTTCTCCTTCCTAAGGACTCTACTTTGAGCTATAACTTATAAGAAGCCTGGGCTTTGGAGTCAGACACATCCAAGTTCGGAGCCCGCTTTGATGCTGTGATATCCTGGCAAAGCCACCTACTCTCTGAAAAATGGATTGTGGGGATGACTAAGACAGAACACTGAAGTGCCACGTTTAGGCTGACATCAAGAACACGGGCGATACCTCCTTCCTATGCTGTCAAAGCTTTGATTTTGACCCATCCTTGAGTCCCCCCGCTGGAGCTCTGACCAGCCTGCTAAAGCCCATGCCAGTATTTTGATTTGATTTGATTTGACTGTTTTCCTTTCTCTTTATCAGTTCTGTGGCTAAAAGACCTCAGTCCTCCGGGCGACATCAAGTTGATGCCTTTCACAAGCACTCACCCTCCCATTTAAAACTGGAAAATATTTGACTATCTTTGTTGTTGCTGCTATAAGTCCTATTGGATTCACATCAAATAGGACAAATTTCGGATTTTACCCATGAGACCTTTATCGGGTTTGCATCCCATTGAGACCCACAGTGGAAAATGGATTTCAAAATTGTGTGCACTGCATTTTGAGGCTGAATATTTTAAAACCTGAATGCATAACCAAAAAATTGGCACAGGGCGAATAAACTGCACTGACCCATATCAGCCAATGATATCAACTCCACTTCTACGCAGAGTGAGTGGAATTGCTTATCAAACAGATCCCTTCTCATCTCATCAATTACAACAACACAGAGAATGGACGGGACCCCTGGCTGTTATTTTTTCCTGTATTTTCTCTCCATGGCTTTCTCACGCCGCAGCCTACAAAACAAGATTACAGGAATTTGCAAACCATTATGAGCTTACAAATTGCCCATCTGTGACTTAGAAATTGGTAAATTAAACAAAAGGGCGTCTTTTTATATTTACGGATTGTGAAACGGACACCATCGGGTTGCCTTTAAAATAGGTAATAAAACACACCTTCAGATTCAAACCTACAGGTAATCTTCTCACAGATAAAATGGTTCATATAACATCAGTGACACCACAAAATACCGTGTTATATCTCGTGGATCACCATGATGCCTTTTACATTCCACAAGACTGCTGAATCTTGTTTTTGTTAAAAGTTATCATGTTGTCAATTTTCTAATCTAATTCCTAAGCACGAAAATGTACCCTGATTTCTATTTCACTCAAGTCAGTAATAAGATATTGTTTTCCTGTTTTATCATCGATTTTCCGTGGTTATCATGGTGTCATCATTGATTACTGTTTACGGTTTCTAACACACATCTTGACATCCAAGGCATAGATTGTAAAATCCAGCGAAAACATGTTGAAAATATATAAGGACTGGAGGACAGTGGAGCTGTTGCTATCACGTGGCATTTCTTCATGAAACACTGAGAACATATGATCATGCAAGGACTTCTTACTCATTCAGGTATTTGTCATCCAACGGCTCTATCCCAGGCTGTGTGCCTTAGGTTCCAGGGTTGCAGTGATGAAGGAAACCCTGCCCTCACCTTGCAGAGATCACGTTCCAGTGGGGATGATGGACCTGTGAGAAGACCAGCACAGCATTGAGTCACTAAGGCTAAACCTTATGATTGTATGTATCTTTGCAGATGACAACACGCTGTCACATTTATTACCTTGTTTGATCTTTACAGTAGATCTGGGAGATGAGAAAGATGTTTATTATTAACCCTATTTACCAGACAAGGAAGCTTTAGAAATCAAAATAGTATTTTGTGTTATTTGATATTTGGACCAGAATCCTAGCTGACCAGTTACATCAACCTCTGATGGATGCGAAAGGGTGAACTGAGAGGACTCCCTGGTAGGTGGACAGAGATGCTCCCAGCAGAGTTCTGGATGGGACTAGGTAGAACCTGCCCAAGGCTCCAGGCCTTGGCAGGACATCTGGTCTCCCAAGAAGATATGTATATCTTAGGCACCTCCACTCCAGCCAGGCCACATGGAAAAAAGTGTGCAGGACAGAGGGAATGGACTAAGACTTTCAAGGAACTTCTGCTCTGGGCCAGGCTATATTTAATAATCTTCGTTTTACAGATTCATAATCTGAGTTTCAGGAAGAATAAATAATTTTCTAAGTATAGGATCGATTTGTTTTATTATAATAAGAAAACATGAAAAAGTTTGGCAATAGTGTCCTCTCTTTAGATAGACAAAGATACATAGCTACAGTTTATGCCTATTTATTCCTATCTATAATTCACTTACACCTACACCTATAAGTATGTATGCAGATATAGGCATATATATGGATATGGATATAGACATAGTTATTGATATAGATACAAATACAGACATATCTACAGATGGCTATGTTTTTACCTTTTGTTGGGGCACACAGCATACATAGTGAGAGGCACACCTGTAAGGGTACAGCTGAAGGCATTTTCACAAATCAAATGTGCCCATTAAACCCTCTCCTAGCTCAGGAAACCGCCCACCATCAATCCTGAGGAGCCTCCCTCATGTTCCCCCAATCCTTACCCACCTGTCCACTCCCAGAGACTAACCA
>NW_022436960.1:5089644-5183930 GCF_009761245.1 Sapajus apella | reverse complement strand
ACTCTTGTCGTCCAGGCTGGAGTGCAGTGGCACACTCTCAACTCACTGCAATTTCCGCCTCCCCGGTTCAAGTGATTGTCTTGCCTCAGCCTCCCTCCCGAATAGCTGGGATTACAGGTGCCCTCCACCACGCCCAGCTAATTTTTTTATTTTTGATAGAAATGGGGTTTCACTATGTCGGTCAGGTTGGTCTGGAACTCCTGACCTCTGGTGATCCGCCCTCCTTGGCCTCCCAAATTGCTGGGATTACAGGGTCCACTGCGCCTGGACCCACTATCCCACTTCTAACAGCCGATGTTAGTTGTGCCTGTCTTCATGCTCCATGCAGATGAACTCATACAGCATGCACTCCATTGAGCCTGGCTTATTTTACCCAATATTTTGTTTGTGAGCTTCAACCTCACCTGCACTTTTCCTGGAGGACTCTGTTGAGCCAATCCATAGGCGAGCTATTAACTTAAGAGGGGCCAGCATACTTGACTTCCTGGTTTGTGCTCATGCCCTGACATTTTTTGAAACTTTTAGGTTGGTACAAAAGTAATTGTGGTTTTTGCCATTGCAAAGCCACAGTTACCTCTGCACCAATCTAATACAACTGCATGTAAATGTGATATAGTGCAGGGATAGAAATTAACAGAAGGCCAGGGTTTGTAAGCATGGCAGATCATGAACTAGCTTTGTGGCCTTGGACAAATGCCTTAACCTCTCTGTGCCAGGAATCACAGGTGACTTGTCAGGGTTTTGATCTATTATCCATTTGAAATATTTCTGGATTTAGTTTCCTATAGGAAGAAATCAGGACAAAACCTTCCCCAAGCCACAAGTGCTTCTTTGGCCCAGCTCCCTCGTTAGACTTCGGAGGTTTGCTCAAACCTGCTTAGCTATATGTTAAAGTTTCAGTTCAACACACTCATGTTAATTTGATAACTCATTCTGGCATGTTCCTTTCCCTGGATTACTGCAATCACATCCTTGCTGGTTGACTGGCTGCAGATACCTCTTTCCAGGCCCTCTCAGCAGAGTACGGGTTGGATGGGGCATACTAGAATGATCCTTAAAACCAAACGTAACCATAGCATTCTGTGCAGAACATTCTCCATCAGCTTCCAGGTGTCTAACGGACAGACTACTCTATTGGAGTAGTCCCTTATAGCTCTAATTCTAAGGGGTTCATTTTTTTAAATTTTAGTGTTTTATTTAACTTTTTGATAGATGTCTTATCAGAAAACCATTAGTATCTAAGCATGTTACCTTTTAGCTTGGTTTAATATACAGGCATCTATTCTAAAAACATTATACAGAGGCTTTTCTTTATAAAACCAAAGAAAGATCCCTCTATCTTAAAAAAATACTAGAACACATGAAACAAACGACCCTCCATATCTATGAGAAGATAAGGCTAAATTTTCAAGTTCTTTTTTTAATTACTAAATCACTTGAAACAGTTTCCAAATGTAATAGGGACAATATGGTGTGACTTTTGATGTTGGCTTCTACAATTAGTGTGTTATTAATTAAACTCTTGAGTAATATAATAACTTGACAAAGCCCTTCTTTGCATTTAAAGTGCATGCAAACTGTGGCTCCAATTATAAATAAACTCTATTGCTATGGGCTGAAAACTGCAAATTTAATTATTCAGAGAGAATTGTTCAGTCGGCGCTCTATTCTGGAGGATGCTTCCTGAATACTCTCATGTGTTCGATATGAATGGGAGTCTAAAATAGGGTTCCGTAGCACAGGCCTCCTTGTGCATCTCCTGGCCCCTAGCTTCCCTACCCTCCCTGCTACTGCTCCAAACTGGAAGTTCACATGGGTTTTCCAGGCTTGCCCCATTCAATCCACCCTCCCACACCATGGTGCTGCAATAACCTTTCCATGCAAAACACAGCTTGACTATGTTCTTCCATCACTTACTTCAACATTGCTGAGGATTTCTCTAACTTTTAGGATGAAGTTTAGACACTAACACTTCCATTTCCTCATCCTTGCAAAAATGTACTTCATCCTCATGCTCCTTAGCATCCTGTCCACATTCACCTTGTGTTCTGCCACGTTGGACCCACCAATACCCCTTCCATGAGTAAAATCATTTCATGCCTTCAATCATCTGAACATGAAATTTTCTTTTCCTGGAATGCCATTCCCTCTCTGGCAGCTTTCAATTTATTTCAAGATGCCCAGCACTGCTCATTTTTGCAGGTCACTGCACCAGAAAAAAGATACATCCTTTGCATTTCTCTAATGACCAGTGATGATGAGCTTTTCTCATATATTTGTTGACTGCATAGATGTCTTCTTTTGAAAAGTGTTTGTTCATATCCTTTGCCCACTTTTTGATGGGGTTGTTTGTTTTTTTCTTGTAAATTTGTTTACATTCTTTGTGGCACATACACACCATGGTATCTTATGCAGTCATAAAAAGCATGAGTTTATGTCATTTTCAGGTACATGGATGAAGCTGGAAACCATCATTCTCAGCAAACTAACACAAGAACAGAAAATCAGACACTGCATCTTCTCACTCATAAGTGGATGTTGAACAACGAGAACATAAGGACACAAGAAGGGAAACATCATACACTGGGGCCTGTTGTGGGGTAGGGAGGCTAGGGGAGAGATAGCAGGGGGTGGGGGAATTCGGGAGGGATAAAGTTAGGAGAAATGCCTAATGTAGATGACGGGGCTGATGGATGCAGCAAATCGCCATGGCACGTACATACCTAGGTAACAAATCTGCACATTCTGCACATTTACCCCAGAACGTAAAGCACACACACACACACACATATATATATATATATATATATATATATGTATGTATGTATGTATGTATATGATGTTTCCTGGAAACAAGGCTGAGTGGGAATGTCAAATAGCTTTTAAAGACCAGTAAGGAATTAGGACTTCTGGGCCATCTCAGAAAAGAACTGAGACGGCTAAGAACCCCGGGATGTACCAGCAATTTATATCATTTAGGGAACACAGAGATCCAGTCACTCCCTCACGGAAATTTCTTGCATAGCTTCCATTTGCTTCCCCACAGAGAAGCAAGTCCTGTTAGAAGCATCTATCACGCCATTGCCCCTCTACCTAAAGTCCTACAGAGGACTTTTTCAATACTCACAAAGGAGTAGAACTGACTCAATTCAAGAAAATTCAAGGATGCCAGGTACAGAACTTTCTTTTTTTCGGTGTGGAGGGGTGGGGGTGGGCAGAGTCTCACTCTGTTGCCCAGGCTGGAGTGCAGTGCTGCAATCTCTGCTCACTGCACCTTTTGCCTCCCAGGTACAAGCCTCTCCTGCCTCACCTTCCTGAGTAGCCAGGATCACAGGTGTCTGCCACCACACCTGGATAATTTTTTTGTATTTTTAGTAGATACAGGGTTTCACCATATTGGCCAAGCTGGTTTTGAACTCCTGACCTCAAATAATCTGCCTACCTTGGCCTCTAAAAGTGCTAGGATTACAGGCTTGAGCCACCATGCCCAGTCCTAGAACTTATTTCAAGAGGACTAGAAAAGAATTTAAAAAATGGAGAAATACACGTAAATAACTTGGGAAAAAAAGCAACCCAGTTGCCCTAGGAATGCTACAAATAAATTATTTTAGGGATTTTAACAAGAAAAGGATCAGCCCTGGTTGGAGAAATTGTCAAAGTCTTCATGAAGGAGGTGGCATTTGTATTAAGGGTATGAAGGCCAGTTAGCTTAGTTAAAACCTGATAAATATCACAGGCTAATTTCCATGCTTCAAGTAGGACTCACTCCCTGCCCACAGACTCTCTACCCTTTACTTTCATAAAAGATTTTAGGTCTTTTGGTTTGTTTAAGAAGGCTTCTTGATAAAAAGTAATGATTTGCAGTCTTCTATTACTAAGCTGGATGACATTCATGGCTTTTGCCACAGCTAATCTATCATTCATGTTATTGTCTCATTATTGTTCCCTTTAATGGAATCATTTTTTTACTCGAATTTTCAGTACACATTCTATATTACATTTTTAAAGCGGCAGCAATCTCCCTTGTCATCAATTAGAGATGAGGGTAAAATAAAGACAATAAGAATAGAACATTGGTATGAAATTCTAAGTAGAAGCTGTTTCCTGCTGAGGCTTGAGCGAATGCCATCTCTGGTAAGAAGAAAGACTCCAAGTCTGCATTATGAAGATGTTAAAGGCACACATGCATCTGAGTCCCAACTTGAAGCTTCTTCCTGAAGCAACTGAAACGAAGTTGAAAAGAACAGACATTTCTCATAATGGGATTCGGTGTTATTTGATGCCATTGCCTTGCATTGCCTAAAACCATCTCGGGTCCAACCTGTGTAGGGCTGTGCACTTGGGGATGCTTTGTTAGGAAGGAAAGAGCTTTGGGCCCAAATTCAGACACCTGCTTCTGCTGCCAGGTCAGCCACCCGAGGTCTGTCAGCAAGTCATTAAACCACTGAGATGTCATTTCCACTTTTCCACAATGAGAATGATAAAACACAGTATACTTATTTCCATGAAGTCATCCATCCATTCCATTACGAACACCCATTGTGAACCTACTATGTGATAAGCCCTCTCCTGGGCTCTGGGCTGTTGTGAAGAGGAGATGAGCTATTGGATGTGAAAGGATGGGACAGGAAGGGGTCAGCAGCCATTATTATAGCATAACAATAAGCGGTGAAAATGTGTCTTTCCTCTCCGGGTAATATACCCAGATGGCCCACATCATGCCTGGAGAGGAACTTTCCTAGGCCAGAAGTCTAGAAAGCTGGAAGTAGACCCTCTGTCCGTTCCCTGGAGCATGATCTCTGAAGACCGCGAGTGTCTTTAATGTGCTGGTCTATACATTAGGGCGGGTATGGTGACTTTAAATCTGTGCCCACAGAAGTTGAAATGCTTGTGAGATAAGATCAGAAGCTGAGGAGAACAGCTGAAGGGCAGTCAAAATATTTTAATAATATAACCGTGCTTCAAATTTTAATTTGATTTTACTTTGCCTGCCTTATTATCTGAACGGGACAAATGGAAATGCAATAGACTTCAGAGGTCTGATTAGCTCTAGTCTTCAAGTCCTTAATGACGGGGAGCATGAGGCATCCTGGTGCTTCCTAGTACTTCCAATATGAGCACACCCTAGCCTAGATGTGGGGAGTCTGGCCTCACCTCTGACTCTAATCATGTGTCGTTAAGTAAGTCACCCCCTTCACTCAGCTGGTTTCCTCTTCTGTCAAATGCAGAAAAGACTCCCTGCCCTACATGTGTCTCTACGCTTCAGTGAGCCAGTCTCACTGCTGGACACTGTCCACACAAACAATGTAAGCCCAACATTGCGAGTATTCCATATGCTTGCCCCGGCCCCTCTTTCTAACAGAATGTTCTCCTTTTTTAGAATCTTTTCAAAAAGAAAAAAAAACAGACTTGTACCTATGTATGCTGAGTTGTTCCTTTCTACTCTATATGTTCTAATTTGACTTGTCCATACAGTGTCAAAATTCTTTTTCGCTGAAGCCTTTTCAAATGCCAACTGGAAGTGACTTTTCATCTCTTCTTTCTACTGCAAACTCCTTCGTCTCACTCATCTGCTACTCAGCACTAGCTACCTGTGAGACAGTGGTCAGCTGTTCACCATTTCCTCTTCTCCCTGCACATGTGGACCAATGATATTTCCTGGATCTCTTTGTAGATATGTGAGGCTATGACTGAGTTCTAGTTAAGAGGATGCTCACAGAAGTGATGTACACATCTTCCAGATCTGCTCCAGGAAAACCTCCCTGGAAACCTCTCCCTGGCTGTCTCCCCACTTCTGGCTTAATGCAGGTATACATGGAACTCTTGGAGACCATGTTTTCAAGATGATGAGGTCATGAGATGAGAATCAAGAGCCTGAATCCTCCCTGGGAGTAGAGCTGCTTGTCAGTCGGACCATCTGTACTGGCCTTTCCAAGAGTGAGAATTACACCTCCATCATGATTGAGCTGTCGTATATTCCAGGGTATGTTTGTCCAGCAGCTAGCATGCCTCGTGCACCACTAATGAAGTGAGCTTTTCTGGGCAGAAGCTCTGCTCAGAGGACTTCCCCCACCGGTCCTTTTGATGTGTGTAATTGTCCCTGCTGAGATACGGATGCAGAGGAGGGTTTGATAAACCGAAGAGCATAAACTCACTATTTCATGGTCATTTTGTGACACGTACATACCTTCTACACTAAAAGCTAGACCTGAAGCCACAAAATTAGAATTCCATTTTTTGTGTCTCAACATAGAATACATGGTTAATCTATGGATCCATGTAATAGAGAAATCAGAGTGGAGAGTAAATATTTTCTATCATAGGGTGTATAATAAGCATATTTACATCCTAATTTTACGGATGATTGAAATGCGTTTCCTCACCTATGTGTCTCCCTTCTTTTAATTTCTTCATTAATTTAACATATACATTCTGAGAACCTACTGTGTGCTACACGCTGTTTAGGGCTCTGGAGATATACCATTTAAGCAAAAGTCTTCACTCACATAAGGCTTACATTCTATATCGCACGATGAAAGACAAACATGTGGATATGTGTGATGTTAAATGGTGACACGCTCTCTGAATAAAGCCTAAGGAAGCAGCAGCTTCATGGAGAAGGCAGTATTGGAGCAGAGCCCTGGAAGGAATGAAGGGTCTGAACCATGTAAACTTCCAGGGGAAGAGTATTCCAGGAAGGAATCACAGCAGGTGCAAAGGCCTCTGGTGGGAGTCTACATGGCATGTTTAAGCAGGAGAAGGGAGGTCAGTGTCATGCATTGAACTGCACGAGGCGGGAGCATGGTGTGAAGTTGGGAGGCCAGGCTGGATTAATTCATGGACAAGAGCAGCAGATGATGCCATCACTTGCCACTGAATGGACCTTGTCTTTTATTCCAAGTAAGAGAGAAAACTGCCGAACATGTTTGAGCAGAGGACTAACATGTGCCTACGTTACGACCACCTCCCCGTGGCTGCTGTGATGAGAATAGACTATAGTGCAGTGAAACTCTCTTCAATAAGCAAATGTTTTCTATCTGTGCTGTCCCATCATGTCGCCACTAGTCCCAGGTGGCCCCTGAGCCCTTGAAGCGTGGTGAGTGCAATTGAACAGTTGAATACTTTATTGTATTTTATTTTATTTAAACTTAAATGTATACAACCCCAGGTACCTAGCAGCTATGGTATCGGACAATGTAGCCTTAGAGGAAGAGAGGCTGACAATGTGACCGGTTGAGCTATGGACAATATAAATGAGAAATGAGATTTACCTGGATTTGTGGGAGGGAGCTGAGGGTATGGTGAGACGTCACCACATTCCAGATGCATTTTGAAAGCACAGCTAAAAGGATTCCTGTGCAGAGAAGAGAGAAAGAATTCCTGTAAAATTTCTATCCCCGCAGTAAGAAGGATATAATTGTGATTTCCTGAGATAAGGAAGACTAGGGAAGGAGCAGTTTGGCTGAGAGGAGACAGGTCAGGAGTTTGCATCTGAACCTGCTGTATTTGGGTTTCCTGGCAAGCATGGCATGGAGTGGTCAGTAAGTCAGTTGCATGTACCTATCTATACAGTTGAATGGGAAAGTCCTTGCTGGAAAAGTAAGAGTTTGAGAACTGATATTTAAAGACACAAGACTAGAGAATACTAGGACTTAAAACATAGATGATGGGGTGATGGGTGCAGCAAACCACCATGGCACATGTATAACTATGTAACAAACCTGCACGTTCTGCATATGTATCCGTAACTTAAAGTAAAATTTTTAAAAAATTAAAAAAAAATTAAGACACAAGACTAGATGAATCAACCTGGGGAATGGGAGTGTAAAGAAAATAGAAGTGTTTGGCAGCTGAGTTCTATGCACCCCCATGTCTAGAGGCCTGAGTAGTGCAGGGCATTGAGTAAGTGGGGATGAAGTGAGCATCCAGAAGGCGGGAGCAGGCGCAGGTCATCGTGCTGGTGAGCTTCTCTGGGAGTCACGAGCTGGCCACTGGACTTCATACAAGCTCATCCACTCACTCTGGGAGAACTGTTTGGGCAGGAGGGTGGAATGAAAGTTTGTCTGGTTATAACGTCAAGGAGAGAATAGAGGACAGCAAAGGGAACAGCAGCAGTCAGCAAGTGCAAGGACTTTTGCTGTAAATGGGACAGAGAAAAGCAGGAGGGACGTGAACTCTGCTCTGCTCCTACAGTACAGGGCTGGGTGCCAGGGTCAATTCTAGTTAGATAAATCAATCCTTTCTTCTTTCCTTCCTGCTTTTTCTCACTCTCTTCTTTCCTGACCCTTGAGGGAGCTAAATAACATGGCTTCTTCAGAGGAATCCCCTCCTCTGTGCTGACCTGGCAGGTGACCTGCACTCCCCACTTTGTCTTTGCATGTCACCCCTCTATTCTTCTTCCTGGGACTATGGGCTTCTCGTGAGCAGAATCCCCTCCCTCCCTCCCCCATTCTCATCTCTGTCTAGCAAACTGTGGAGAACAAAGTAGATGCTTACCAAACCCTTGTCAAGGCAATGGTTGTCAAAATGAAAATGACATAATTCCTTGTCTTTGAGTTGCTCAGGCCACTTGGGGAAAGGCAGGAGAGGTGGTATACAAACTGCTAATGACACCCAGCATGAGAGGTGCTCTGAAGGGAGGCAGGAAAAAATGTTACCAGAAGCAGGTCAGTGAATACCTGAGGCAGGGATGCAAGGAAGTGAGCAGAGATCCTGTTCCATGCTGGGAAAATCCTCCTGGCTGGGTCACGAGGGAAGGCTTTGGTGTGCAAGGTGGGGTCTTAACTGAGCCCTAGAGAAGCAAGCCCTAATTTCTCTGGGGTACCATTTTCCCTCTAGCCCTTAGCAGGACACTCCAATGGTCCTATTGTGCGTGACTGGTACAAAGCTCACATTCCAGGAGGCTCAGCACATAACTTAGCCAGGACTGGTGTCATGGGCCTGTGACTTATACAGCCACACTGGGTCCCATGGTTTGCTGCTCTTCGGTCACCAGGTTGACATTCTTCACACTTTGTGAACAAGAAGCCTTAACATTCCTTTTGAGCTAGTCCCACCAGGTATGTACTCAGTTCTGTGGGTCTTCATTCCATTCAGTAAGATGAGTTCACGGAGACACACCTGGTTATCTGTGAAGTTGCTATAAAAACTTCTAAATACTTACTCTTAATTTCTGCACTTGTCTTTTCAGGAATTAGTATCATTTGAATAGACGTGCAGAACTGAAGAGCACACGTGGAGTGCACTGCCCTGAAGGATAGCTGTGAATTGGGAAGGACAGCTGTACCAGGCAGAGGGGACAGGGCTTATCCACCCAGTACAATTTAATCATATATATAAATGTGTGAGTGTGTGTGTGTGAGAGAGAGAGAGCAACAGAGAGAGACAGGAAAACAGAGAGAGCTGGAGAAACTTCCTTGTGTCTTGGTCATTGAAACAATGAATGTAGGGTCCCTATGTTATGCTTAAGAGGACAAAGAATGCATCTTCCTTGCTATGCTTTGGGGTCCAGCATAAGACCATTTCTGACAATAAATGCATCTTCGTGCCAGTTCATAAACTCTTCCATACCCATTACAATACTATTTATAATCCTTCCAGCAATGCATATGAAACTTGAGTTAGGCTTGGCTCCATTTCCCTGGTAAGAAAAGTGAATCTCATAAGGTTTACTGAGCTGACCCAGGTCACGGGAAGCCAGGCCCTATGAGTCCAATGCCTAGGACTTAGTCTCTATTTGTTGAGTGAATAGATATTTTCCAAATGTGAGAATGATATCTTTCTCTCCATTCCTTTCTGTGAGTTAGCAAGCTGTCATTTTAGTGGGAGCCAGAAAGGTGAATGGTTTTGTGAAATTCTTGCTATAAAGAATTTACGAAGACGAAGGCTCTGAGGACCAGGCCTGTCTGTGCTGGAGTCGGGAGCCCGGGGATGCACAGCCAGCCCTTCTTGCCAGCTCGCTGTATATTTACCTGAAATCTGACGTCCAGCTAGAAGCCTCATGCTTGGAGGCAGAGTAACGGGCTTTCTCCTTATCTGCCTTTAATGTCACACTCCCTTTAAGCAAGTGCAGCTGCCCAGGGTTAGACCTGCCTGCTACTGTCTTCTGAAGTCCAAGGCTGGTGCAGGATTCTGAGTTTCAACATGGAGTTCATTTCTGCTTTAAAGGCAACCCTCAAACCCAGTCCTTTATAGGGGAAAAAAATGCACTCTGAGACTCGTGGCTTTAAATAAATCCGTTTAACCAACAAATGTTGTTCCTGCCACAGACATTTCACACAGAAATTGTAGTGCCAAGGGGGGAGTTTAATTAAAAGCTAACAATTTCCAGGCCTGGAGTTCACACGCAGAGCCCCGTCTGAGTCCGGAGGTGAGAATTCCTGCTGTCAGCTTGTGCGCAGAACACGTGCGGCAGAGGCTCGGGAAGAGAGATGGTCCTTTGAACAGGTGCTTGCTGGGCTGGATGCTGCCCTGCTGTTGGGACAGGAGGCTCCTCTGCCTTTGAAGAGTTGCTCACCGCGGTAGTGAAAGGTTCTGTGTTTTCAGAACAAACTTTATTGAGTGATACTCTTTGTGCCAGGGAAAGGTGTAAGAGGTGAGGACAAACAAACACAAGGTTTATGGCATTCATTTATTCACTCCTTCATTTCTTCAACACAGATTCAGCCATGCTCATGTCACCAGCCTCGCACTCGGAGAATCTCACCACTGGTTACAGTGCACAGTCCTTATGGCTTGAACTGTGCCTTTCTGAAAGATGTTGAAGTCCTAACCCCCAGTGCTGGTGACTGTGACCTTATTTGGAAATAAGGTCTTTGAAGATAATCAGGTTAAGATGAGGCCATGAGGATGGTCCTAATCCAATATGGCTAGAGTCCTTCTATAGAGACACAGAGACACACACAAACACATTGAACACCACGTGAATTGAACATGAAGGCAGAGATTGGGGTGATGCTGCCACAAGCCAAGGAATGCAAAAGATGGCCAGCCAACCAGCAAACACCAGGCAGACTCCAGCAGCCTCAGAAGGAACCAACTCAGAAGGAAGCAGCACCTGGATGTCAGAGCGGGGACAATAAAAGCATCCCACAGTGCTTGCAGAGGCACAATAGCCTCTCTAGTCTGCCCTACCCGCCACAGATTTGTTCCCCGCAGCCCTTTCTTTTTTTTTTTTTTTTTGAGACGGAGTTTCGCTCTTGTTACCCAGGCTGGAGTGCAATGGCGTGATCTCGGCTCACCGCAACCTCCGCCTCCCGGGTTCAGGCAATTCTCCTGCCCCAGCCTCCTGAGTTGCTGGGATTACAGGCACGTGCCACCATGCCCAGCTAATTTTTTGTATTTTTAGTAGAGACGGGGTTTCACCATGTTGACCAGGATGGTCTCAATCTCTTGACCTCGTGATCCACCCGCCTCAGCCTCCCAAAGTGCTGGGATTACAGGCTTGAGCCACCGCGCCCGACCCCAGCAGCCCTTTCTAAGTCATGGGCTACCATTCCTATCAGTCCCGTTAAAGTCGCCTGTTTTAAGCTCCCTCAAGTCCCAAATGTGCTCTCATTTAAGAGGCAGCAACAACAACAGTAATAATAATACCTGTGAATGTACCTTGGTTAAAGGGCAATTTTTGGATTTGCACAGAAAAGAGCACATATTTATCTTTTTTTTTGGCTTATATGTTATCTAAAGACAGTCAAGCGTATTTATTTTTATTGTGCCCAAATCTGGCAAATTGTATAAAAAGATATTAGTACAATGTTAGTTGTGCTAAGTGACAACTGAACATAAAATTAAATATAACCCCCCCCACACACACACACACCCCACCTTAGTGAATGGGCTCCCTCTGGGCCAAGGGAATCCCAAAGGAGCCTTAAAAACTGAGTTCTGGCCATGGCAGGATGGGGGATCGGACATGCCTCATTATACATACTTACTTTTGCCATTTAGACACAACTAATATTAATGTAAAAATAGAGACCTAAGACTGACGGAATGGACTCTGTGGCAAAAATACACCAAGTTATAAACAAGACCGAAGGCCATGCCAGGCAAGGGTTAAGTCACGCATCCCTACCTACGCTTAAAGACTAAATTATGTTCTAATGGCCGCAAATTTTTATTTTTCTCTAGCAGCTAAGCAAGCACTGCCCTCGGGATAAGCGACTTTAAAACAACGCCGTTCATCCACCTCCAGACACCAGCTGACCCCCTGTTCCACAAGCTTTGCTTGGACAAGAGGCTGATTTTGATAACTTTCTCCTGATAAGAAACCACCCATCATGGACTGGTTCTGGCCAGTTGCAGAGGCTGTCCATGGAGTGTCTTCATGCCACTGCTTCACCTTTTGATATAAAGTGCCTAATTTCAAGGCATTTAAATGTTAAGTCTCCACACGAAAGTGAACATGAGGTGAACGTAATATGCATGCTTGCTTAGCACACAGGCTTCAGGACTCCCCTCATGAATATTCATAGCTCCTCCCATTACCTGTTGCATATGTATGTTTATCCAATCCATTCAACAGAAAGCTCCTTCTGCAGCCTCTTCCTCTAAGTGCCTGATAACAGTCTCTGCCAGAGGCTACGCTTTCCTGCCTGTCAGAATGGTCACCTTGCAGTTTATAACCTTTTATAAGAAATAGTCTCTTTGCTAAAACTGTAATTGTTTGTTTTTCAGGTGAATGTGTCCAAGGTTCAACAGCAATTTCAGCATAGAGTCAAGCGTAGGGTCTATGTCCTCTACATGCTCGTGGACCAGTTCTCCAACCTGCAGCACCATCAGACCTGTGTTCAGAATTACAGTAATATCCAAGGAGATGTTTCCTAGAATTTACTGGATGAAGGAGGAAGAAAGCCAGGCACTGCTCTCAACTTTGACAAATACTAGTTGTACACGAAGGAATAGTCATTTCTTTTAGAGCCTTGATTTCCACAATTGGGAGGCAATTCCATGGTCTTGGACAGTCCAAAGCTTTCCCCAAATATCTTGAAGTTCCCAAGGCTTTGCTCCTTGTGCTCTGAATTCGAAGCCCCTGTCCTTGTGCCTTCTTCCACTTCACTCCAAATGCACATTTCAGCCTCACAATATGTCTCAAAACAAACCACTTCTTACTGCCTTCATTGCTAACATCCTCATGCAGGGGTACCATGACTCCTGCCTTGGTTATTGCAATAGGCTTCATCTAACGAGTCTCCCTGCTTCCATACCTGCCTGGTCTATTCATCACAGAGCACCTAAAGTGATATTGTACTAATCTAAGTCAGGTCATGCTCAAACTCTCCATCTCAGTTTGTTTGGGCTGCTATAAGGAAACAGCACAGACTGGGAAATTTATAAAGAACAGAAATGATTTCTCACAGTTCTAGAGGCTGGGAAGTCCAAGATCAACATGCTGGCAGGTTCAGTGTCTGGTGAGGGCTGCTCTCTGCTTCCAAGATGGTGCCCTGAAGGCTGCATCCTCCAGAGGGGAGGAATGCTGTATCCTCTCCTGGCAGAAGGCAGAGGGGACAAGAAGAACCAAACATGTTCTGTGAAGCCCTTTTATGACAGCATTAATTAATTACGAGGGTGGAGCCCTCATGACCTAAACACTTCTCAAAAAGCCCCACCTCCCAATACTGTTGCATCAGGGATGATGTCTCTGACACCTGAGTTTTGGGGAACACATCCCGAACATAGCACCCTCTAAGAGCATCCCACTTCACTCACTTAGAATGAACCTTGAGAACTGACAGCGCCTCACTTGTTCCTCCATCTCTGACTGCATTTCTCCCTTTCTCATTCTGCTTCAACCACATTGACTTCCATGAAGTTTCTCCAACACTCAAGCACATTTCTCCCCAGGGTTTTGGCTTTTTTGTTGTCACTGACTGGAATGTTCTTGCCTCAATAACCAAGAGTTCCCTTCTTTTCTTCTTTAGAGTGACCACACAAATGCTGCTTAACTGGGGAGGCCATTCTCCACTACAGGATACCAACACAGTAGCCCCTCCCCTGTGCTTTTGTCTCTCTTCTTTTACTTTGATGTTTTTCATATATACTGTGAATTCATTTATTTACTCTCTTCTTTCCCTCATCAGATTGTGAGTTCCTTCAAGGCAAGGACTTTGCTTTACTTTATCAACAAAACTCTGTATTGATTCCTCATACAGTAGTATTTTGTGATTAGTTTATAGGAGACCTCAGTTAGCCAAGCTATTCTATTATCTAGAAAATCTCTGTTGAATTGCTTCAACTGGGACCCTGGAGGCGGAGGTTGCAGTGAGCAGAAACCTCACCACTGCACTCCAGCCTGGGCTACAGAGCTAGATTCCATCTCAAAAAAAAAAAAAAAAAAAGAAAAAGAAAAATCTCTGTTGAGGCAGTCTAGATATTCGTGGTTACACTTAGTGTTATGCATACTCTCCAAGGACAGGTACACTCAGCCATGGATCTGTCTTAATTTCTGGGTTTAAAAGGTTGAGATCATCATCAGCTGCAGGGGCATTGGTGGTTTACATTCATTATCAGACTATTGGTCAGTGGGTTTAGATGTCCGTGGATTATTGATCTGGAGCCTCTAGGGCCCAGCTGGGACCCAGTCAGATTTAATCTGCTCTGCCTCCATGGAAACTTCAAAGATCACTTCTTTTTCTATTTTAGCATTTATCTTAATCAAGATTTTACCATATTTGTTATAACTAAACATGATCAAATGTGTTTACATGCCAGAAACTTTGCAAAGAGCTTTATATGTATTTATTTCTTAAAAATATAGTTGACTCTTGAACAATGCAAAAGTTAGGGGGGCACCTGCCATCTTCACAGTCAAAAAGTCACATATAACTTTTCACTCCCCCAAAACTTAACGACTGATAGCTTACTGTTGACTGGAAGCCTTATCGATGACATAAACAGTTAATTAACACATAGTTTGTTATATGTATTATACATTGTATTCTTACAATAAAGTAGGCTAAAGAAAAGAAAATACTGTTCAGAAAATCACAAGGACTAGACAATACATTGACAGTACTGTGCTGTATTTATTGATATTCTACTATAAGTTTATGTAGTCTGTTTTCAAGCTAAATTCTCTGTCTGAAACACTGGGCGACTCAGCTGCAGACCTTAATCTACAATATGTATCAAGCAATTCAACTTTTTTGTGTAAAGTTATGACTTTTGTCTGCTTCTTGGAAGCATTTCCAGCATGACTAGTGGCACTCTGTATGGGGCCCTTGGTGTTATTCAAGGTTTACAATATTGCACTGAATGAAAAATATGCAAGAACGATGAGCAATCACTTTTTACTGCTATCGGCAATTTACTGGAGAGGGGAACTGCCCACATGGAGATGGTGCAAGTCACATGGCCTGCAAGCTGATCCTCACAATGTGTGAGCTCCCCACAGTAGCAACAGGAGGTGGCTACAAAGTCATTACCATAGCATGGTATGTACTATTTTACACAGTTGACTTTATGCAGTTGTGATTTAATACTGCATCGATGTGTTTGTTTATATTAATTTTCAACGTGAATGGTGTCAAGTACAGTCTTTAAGTGTTTATATTTGTAAGTTTTGACTAACTTTCTAGAATAGATATTTTTGTTATATGGTAGGAAATGATAGTAACACTAGTATCTACATATATTTTGCACTTTCATCACATACTTTTTTCTAATGTATCTATATTTCTAGGCTATGAGTTTTCTCTGAAGATTTTATCAAATTGCCACAAATCTCCAAAAAATTTTTCATATGTGTATATATTTTACAGGAAATATACATATATTTTATTCCTATAACAGGTATATATTTATATAATAGATATATAATTTCCATAATTATATGTAATTATTCCTATATTTCATGTGTATATGTTATTCCTATAAATATATATAAAATGTTTTATCTTCCTATAAAATATATATACTTACGTAATATACATATGTCCTGTAATTATATATTTTTAATGTAATTTTAATCCACATATAAGAAGACCCTCACAGTTCAAACCCAAATTGTTCAAGGGTCAAGGTGTTCACTACTCAAGTGTCCAGGCACTGAACACGCATACGTCAAGAGACCTGGCCTGAATGACAATTTCTCATTTGCTTCTTCCAATAGTATCTTGCTTTCTATCACTCCCTATTTTATAGATTGGAAAACTGATGTTCAAAGAGGCTAAATAAATTGTCTAACCTCACACCATTGAGACTTGAGGCCCCTTCTGCCTATTTCATGCCTTCACTACATATTGTTCTGCCCTCATTCCTCCCGTAGGGTGATATCTCTCTGCAGCCAACGATGATTCTTAGACCATGCTGCACCCTCAGCTGGTTAACTGGCTGAATTTCCAACATGAGGAAAAAAGAGCACTGGGAAGAGAGGAAGAGAATGAGCCCATAACCACGTTCACTAAGAAAGGAAGGTAGGCGAAGTCAAAACTGTTATCAAGCATAAGAGTTAGGAAGCATTAAAATGAAACCTCTCTCTACACTGGTCACCTCTGTGACCCTCTGCTCATGATGAAACAGGAATTACAGAAACAAATAATAATCTCGCCCACTGCAAGAGCTAAAATATAGTGCTGGGGCTGATTCCAGAAAACAGCTGCCTGAATAAACTCTGTGGATGCACTGCAGGAACCTTCTGTATCTAATTTCCACACCCTTGTGGATTTCTAGCCAGTCCAAGTTGGCAGCCCAGAAATCCAAGTGTTGCTTGCTATTTAATACCTAGCCTGTTCCCAGCTGTGCTCTACAGACCTGCAAAGACCAACCGAGCAAAATTTCTATAATGTAAACCAGGAAAAAGCATACACCTAGCCCTGCCACGTCTTGGCCACTGTGGTAGTTTGTTTTGTGCTGCTATAACAGAACACCTGGAACTGTTTATTTATTATCAACAGAAGCTTGTGGGCTCACAGTGTTGGAAGCATAGAAGCTGGCCTTTGGTGAGAGCCTTCTTGCTGCATCATAGCATGGTGGGAGACGAGAGTTTGAGAAAGAGAGAGAGAGCAGGAGGGGACGAATCACTCACTTCCTCAGAAAGGACATTAGTCCTTTCACGATGATGGAATCTCAGGGTCTAAATACCCCTGAAAAGTCCCACCTCCCAATACCGTTACAATGGCAATTCCATTGGAACATAAGTTTAAGAAGGGACAAGCATTCAAACCATAGCAAGCACATGAATGTTGAAGCAAAGGAATAAGGACTAGAGGACCAGGTTTCATGCTCAGTTCTACTATTTACAAACTATCTGACAGTATTATTCTGTTCTTGCATTGCTACAAAGAAATACCCAAGACTGGGTAATTTATAAGAAGCTTCATTGGCTCAAGGTTCTACAAGCTGTATAGGAGGCATAATGCCAGCATCTGCTTCTGGGGAGACCTCCGGAGGATTCCAGTCATGGTGGAAGGGAGAGGGAGAGCAGGCATGTCACATGGCAAAAGCAGAAGCAAGAGGGAAGGTGGGGGGAGGTGCTACACACTTTTAAACAACGCGATCTCAGGAGAACTCACTCACTATGGTGAGAACAGTACTAAAAGGATGTCATTAAGCCATTCATGAGAAATATGCCCCCGTGATTCAATCACCTCTCACCAGGCCCCACCTCCAACGGTGGGGATTACATTTCAATGTGAGATTTGGGCGAGGACACACATTAAAACTGTAGTCGTGACTTTGTGCAATTGACATTTTCCCTGGGCCTCAACTCCTTATTTTCCTAAAGGAACAATTATATCACTCACGGCTTCCAAAAGGGCTGAATGAGGCAATGTGTGTGAAAGTACATTTTGAAACTTCCAGGGTATTTCTCCTGCAAATATAGTTACCCACTGTTCTTGGCTTCTTCTTTATCTTGTACGTTTCTCAGGACTCCATTTCTGCACATACACACTGCTTTATAAAGATCAAGAGACAGATGACCAAGGTCACCTATTCCAAGCACAGTGCAGGCACTGCAGAGATGCATAGGCTTGTGTTTCCCTAAATGCTCCCAGTCTAGTGTGAGAAATCCAGATGTACATGGAAATATTATCAAAGCAAGGGCTGCTTGCTATTAGAGATGAAGAAACAGGCTGGACAGGGTGGCTGGTGCCTGCAATCCCGGCACTTTGGGAGGATGAGGAGGGCGGATCAGTTGAGGTTAGGACTTGGAGACCAACCTGAGCACCATGGTGAAACTCTGTCTCTACTCAAAATATAAAAATTAGCCTGGTGTGGTGGTGTGTGCCTGTAATTGCAGCTACTCAGGAAGCTGAGACAAGAGAATCGCTTGAACCAGGAAGCAGAGTTTGCAGTGAGCTGAGAGACAGAGAGAAAAAAAAAAAATAGTGACTGGTGAAAGTCAAGGAACCGGCATAATTCTGCCTTCCTGAGACAGTCAGAGAAGGTGTTTCAGACCTGAAGGAAGTGATTCTGCGCTCTGAGGGCCCCAAGGAAATGAAAGATGCCGGGCTGAGAAGCAGACAAAAGGGGGCTGCTGGGGTCACAAACAAGCAAAAAGGCAGAGCACAGGGAATTTTTCTCGAGGAGCTGCATCTGAGTGAAGTCTGGAAGGATGATGAAGCTTTGCACTAGGAAGAAAAACACCGCACTCCTAACTGAAGAGTGGGAGTAAATGATTGGAAAAGCATCTGAGAAGGATTTAGGGTCCAGATCAAACAGGGTTAAAGGACATACTGAGAAGCTCAGGCTTCTTTTCTAGACAGGCTCTGTTCTTATTGGAGGAAGTGTAGGGTGGTAATCTCTGCTTCCCGTGGATGAGGTGGGCTCACTGTAGAAGAAGCAATAGAGCTTTGAGATGGCCAAGTCAGGCAGACCAGTGATGACATTTGACCCTATGGCACATCCAGAAGTAAGTAAATGACCTCCCTGTGTGCAGATGTATACAAGATGGCTCTTCACCTGCTTCATTTTGGTATGTAATTGTCTGGCTCTAATTTTTAGTGTGGCAGAAACTTCGGGCAGCCTACCCCAAACCATCTCCACTTTTGCACTGCTGCCCTGTTCAAGTAGATAGTTCTGCCCTGTGACGATCAGCAACAAATTCTAATTAATTGTAGAAACAGCGTCCCCCTTGCTGGTGACGGGTGGCATGAGGGCATGTAACCCAATGTGGTCAGTGAGCTGTGAGGAGATATCCTCTTGCTATTTATGGGAAATATTTCCTCTCTTGTTAAAAGAGATACAAAGAGGAGATGCCCCTTGTTGTGAGTTGATTTGTATCTCCTAAAAGATATATTGAAATCCTAACCCCTAAGACTCCAGAATGTGACCTTGTTTGAAAATAGAGTCATTACAAATATAATTAGTTATAGTGAGGTCATACGGTAGGCCCTGGCCCTGTATGACTGGTGTCCTTCTAAGCAGTGGAAAGAGGGACAGAAAGATGAGCACCATGGGAAGACAGGGACACACCGGGAGAAGACAGCCATGCGATGGTGGGGCAGGGATTGGAGTGATCTATCTGTAAGCCACAGAACGCCAAGGACTGTGGGCAAACCCTGGAAGCTGGAAGAGGTAAGGAGGACTTTGCTCCTACAGGTTTTACAGGAAGCGTGGCCTGCCGAACACCTCGACTGTGGACCACTAAAGTCCAGAATTGTGAGACAACCTGCTTTTGTTGTTTTAAGCCACTCCATTTGTGGTACTTTGTTACAACAGCTCTAGGAACCTAATTTCTCTCTCATTGCTGGGTCTCCATGGAATGTCGAAAATGAAACATCCATGCTGAACTTCGAGAGAAGCTGACCTGGGGACAATCCCTCTGCTTCGGAAGGCAGAGAGAAAACAGAAGGAACCCGCATTCCTGGTTCCTTGACTGAGCCGACGTCCTGATTTTCCGGAGCCTCCCTGCCATCTGGCTCTTTGTAGTGTGGTGTCACACACCGCCCCGTCCACTGGGGTCAGGGCTCCTTTGATTTACTGGCGAATACACTCTAACTGCTGTGGTTAGGTTAGAGCTGCCTCGTCACAGCATTAGAAGAGCCCTTTTCACTTGAAACTATACAAAGACAGCAAAAGAAGGTTTTGAGAATTACTATCCCCCTGTTCTTTACGGGAACTTTTCCTGATTACTCAACATTCTGATGCACAATGAGTTCAATCTTCTTCTCCATTTCCCCCTTGAAATAACACGTTACTGGGGATTTATGCCTGTGCTGGGCTATGCGGGCTTCTCTTGTTTTCTGAGTCTGTACTGTCCCAGTATCTCCGCACCATACTGAAAAAGGCACGTTTGCTTCAGTGCCTTCCCGTATTAAGCCACGCTCTACTCAACACTTGCTTAAAATGCATGCTTTAGTCAATTGTATTTACGTAGCCAGTGTTACTTCTCCTTTTATCTTCTGTGAATGGCCAGCTGTCTGCTTGACGTGTTAGTAACAGGCATGCTGGGACCATGGGCTGACTTGTCTCCAACCTTGATGCTCATGTGTCTTCTTGGTTCCACTCTCTCTGTTTGGAAACAGTGTCCTGAGGAGTCTGGGTAACCGGAAGGACAGTCTCATCCCCTCTTGAATGAAAGCAGCATCTGTTGCTTGGGGCTGCCGTGGACGACGGATCCACCACTGAGCAGGTCGATAGCATTGCCCAGTCACTCAGTGATATTACCTTGTGTGCCAGCATCAACCGAATCCCAGTCACAGTTCTACTCCAAACACTAACACTCAGGAGCTACTGGGACACATGGCTACTCAATTATTTCATGGCCAATTTATGGGTGCTGCACACAGTACTATATAGTGAGAATATTATTATTCATTTAATGTGAACATGATGCCATGCATCTTGCTAAGGACTTTACATGGGTAATAGAAAATTGCAGCAATAAAAGAAAAATGTGGTAAGTACTGTCATTATCCACAATTTACAGATGCAAAGACTGAGCCATAGAGAGGTTGAGTAGCCTCCCCAAAATAGCACAGGCAGTGTGTGGTTGAGCTCCGGGTTGGTGTTTCCTAGACACGTATTGCAATATAAATCGAACCAGAGAAAGCAGGAGTAACAGGGAACAGAGGACAGGAGAGAGCTGGAAGGAAAAGGAACCACTGTAAGCCAGGAACTGTGCTCTGAGTGTGAAGAAACAGAAAAACTCTAGGAGAAGGAGAGACAGCCTTGAGAGCTCTGGCCTGAATAGTTGCTGGGATTTCTGGGTTCTCAAGAGATGGAGACTCATTTTATTCATAAATTAAAGGGCATGAGAAGAACTACAGGGCTGGAAGGCCTGGAAACCCCTGAGTTAAACACAGACCTTCTCAATGTAAATTGGCTGAAAGAATTAATGTTCCTAAATGCTCACTGTGTCAGGCACCATGCTGGGTACCTCAAAAGCACAGATTCATTTCTCTCCATTTGCCTGGAGCACAGGAGAATTGAGAGAGTTGCTGCAAGTGTTACAGCCAGGGAGGGGTAGGTAGGGAAAAGGTCAGAACCCAGGCTGTCCTGATGCCAGAGGTCCCCACTATCTCAGCCACTCACCAAGAGAACATTTCCCACTGTTTAGGTTCTGCACACAGCTCACGGAGTACATTGCATACAGAGAGTCCCCATGGGGAGCTCCTGAGACTGAGTCTCTCCTGTTTGTGCCCATTGCCCCTGGGGGGCAGCTATAACATGCCAATCTTTCTCCTCTCAGCCGCTCCCCCCAGGGTCCAGGGGCTTTAGGGAGAATCCAAGCTCAGCATCAAAACAACCACTAATGGTCTTTAGTGGGGTGTCAGAGAAAAGCAAGTTCACCCATGCAGTCACTTCAGGGCCAAGGCACCTCTGCCATGGCTTTCTGTGTTGTCTCTCTGTGTCCAAGCAGTAGTTAGACAGACAACTTCGTTGGGATTCACTCTTCTCTTTCACTCATACTTGATTTTTCTCTCCTATTTTCTCATCCCCCCCATCCTTCCCTTGACATCAGTAGATTCTCAATAAAAATAGGGTTTATCTTTTTATTTTCAATACAAATATTATTTCTCTTTTTATTCTCAATAAAATAGTATTTCACTTACAAGATAAGAATGTAAAAGCTCAATTAAAGGTGAATGGTAAACAAATTCTTACATACTCGCATAATGCACAGTTGGCCATAAAATGTTGAGTTGCAGAATAATTTGAACAATTGCCAAATTTTACAAACCAAAGTTGAGTGAAGAAAGTACAATGTAAACAAAAAACAAGTATTGTTTTCTCTTCTCTAATTGCTCTTTATGTTTAGAAAATATGCTGAGGATATTGGGGGAGAAAAACATTGTCCAACTTCATGCTCCTCTCTCAGGTAGATGGTAAATTGAGAGAGGGAGAAAGAGATGTAATGGATGAATGGACAGATGGATGGATAGTTAGATCAGTAGAGAATGGACAATGGATGGATGGATGGATGGGATAAATAGGTAAATAGATAAATAGATAATAATAATGAATGAGTAGAAGATAGATAGATAGATAGATAGATAGATAGATAATGAATGAATGGATAGTTGGATGGATAGAGACTGGATCATGGATGGATGGATAGATGGATGGATGGATGGGATAAATAGGTAAATAGATAAATAGATAATAATAATGAATGAGTAGAAGATGATAGATAGATAGATAGATAGATAGATAAAGAATGAATGGATAGTTGGATGGATAGAGACTGGATCATGGATGGATGGATAGATGGGTGAGATACATCAATAGATAGATAGATAGAGACAGGTGTACATGCATATATCTCCATCTGTCTGTCTTGCTATTTATTTCTCTATCTGGTGGAATTGGAGATACTCGTGTGCTCCAGGCACCCATCTTTAAAAAGATGAAGTACTTGACCTTCCACCCTTGACCCATGGCTCTTCCTCCCTGCCTTGTTCAGTGGAGCCACATCCCATCACGTCTCTACCATTGTGAAACTTTTCAGGGAGAAAACCTCAGTGGAACCAGGGAAAGCATATCTATCAGGTCTTTCACTTTCACTTTTTTTTAAGGTTGAGTTCTACACGCTGTTGGTGGCACCTAAAAAACCACTGCCACCAGTTGAAAAGTTAATTATGGAGTGCCCCTTGAAATAAAATCCAAGTTTTATTGGAAGTGGAGGGATAAATCAAAACAGCTGGAGGGGGAATGCCGTGAAACGGCTGCGACGAAGCCCATGATGTTCTACTTAGAGTAAACATTCCTTTTATTTTGTTTTTTTAAGGCCTGAGTCTGCTGTGTAGAAAGTCATCATCACTTTCATGTGGGACAAAAGAGGATTTGGAAAGGGAATTTTCTTAAATCTGTGCATTGAAAATGCAGCTTATGGGAGCCTAAAGAAAATACATTTTGCTTTTTGTTGCAGTGGGTGCCTCTTAATTGTGACTTTTATAAACCTCTTCTGTAGCTATCATAACTATCCAATTAACTAACTTCATTTTTGTATGATTAAAAGAGCCTCTCATGCCGAACATACGGCAATTATTAGAACGTTTCTAAAATCCTTTTTTCTAGTGGTATGAAACTCCTGTAGTTAAAATAAGTTTTGATTTATACAATCCTAAAGTACATGTGAATGTAATATCTATAAATAAATACTCCATAGTAGATGCAAAATCTCATTATAAGTAAAAATACATTAACATATTCATTGAGCAAAAGGCCTTGTGATGTTAATGTTAACAGAATTAAACTTCAGCCATTTCATTCAACTAGTAATTCCTGAGCCCTAAGGACTAGGCATTATGCTAGGCAGAAGCTATATATGTATGTGTGTCTGTGTATATGTGTGGACAAGTGTGTATATACCTTTTTCTTTAAGCTCATAGTATCATGGGAAACTATAGATAAACCAACAGAGGAATAAAGCTAAGGTTGGTAGAGAACCTTCTATATGCCGAGTTCTATTCTAAGCACGTTACATCTAGTATCCCATTTAACTCTCACATCAGCTCTGAGGGGTAAGCATTGCTATCTTTACCTTGGAAATGAAGACCTTGAGAGCAGAGTGGGAAGGCAAATTGTTCATATGTTCCCTACAGAGTGACTGATTTAGCTAGGGTAGATATTAAAACATGTATAACAAAACATCATACATAAAATCATAGACGCCTATTTGCATATCAAAGTCATAACATGAAAAGCCATTGATTATAATTTGAAGAATTGAAAAAAGCTTCAACGAAGAGAAAATTCCCAAGGAGACAGTGGAAAGGATGACTGGACAGATAAAAATATTTCAGGAAGAAGAAAGGAAAAATAGGGAAAAAGGCAGGCATTGCATTACTTTTAATAAAAACCACAAAATGAGAATGTAAAAGCTCAATTAAAGGTGAAGCGTAAACAGATTTTTACATAGTCACATAACGCACAGTTGGCCATAAAATGTTGAGCTGTAGAATAATTGGAACACTTGCAAAATCTTACAAACCAAAGCTGAGTGAAGAGAGTACAATGTAAAACTTCGTATTAAATATAATCACTCGTAATGCAAATAAACACAAGCACACACACAAAATTATAAAGGAAAATAGAGTTTTTGCTTTGTTGTAAGATTATGGCTGATCTGTATTTTCATCTTTTTATTATTCTGTAGTCCAACTCTTTGTATTCATTGTGTCCAGGTGTTTCTTTTATAATTTGTAAAGGCTACAAAAATACGAAATTATAAAAGATTGACTGACCTTAAAAGTATTGTCATCATTTTCCTGGCTTTAAGTTCCAGGAACTTACACCATTGAGACAACATTTGTTATGTGGCCAAGGCACAGGTTTAGACAGAAAGTATCGCTGTGACTCACACCATGTGCTTCCCCTGGCCCACAGAATGTTAGGGTACGGTAGTCTGGAAAATGCACATTAAGGTTGTTTTTCTGCCTGTGGTGGTTTACCTGCCTGCGGAGGTAGCTCGAATGAGGTACTGAGTGTAACTGAGATTATAAGTGATATAATATTACATAACGAAGCTATGGAGAGGGTAGAAGGAATGGAAAATTCCATAGGTTTCTATGACTATTAGGATATTAGGATATGATCATGGAGGATTTCAACAGAATGTGAAATCCGAAGATGTAACTTTAAATTCCAGAACACCGCTTTGAGACAATTGTCTCAACACACACACACATGCTCTTTCTTTCTCTCTTTCCCTCCCTTCTTTCTCTCCCTTTCTCTGTAGATCTCCCACTTGCTCTCCCTCTTGGAAATGATTTTCTTATGGTCAGAGATTTGCCCCAAATCTCACAGCCACTTAGAGGCCACCTGGACTCACCTCCATTGCCTTTCTGCAATCCATTAGTGAGATCTGGCAATGCTCTCCTTCCTTTGTTACTGCTTCTTCTCATTCTCCTGCTGCCTTTTAAAACCATGCGTGTTCTAGAGCACAGGTGACACATTCTGAACTCAGTTTCTGCACCATTTTTCAAACTTTATGGAACACCTCTTTCCCACCAAGGGAAGGCATTCCTGAGTAATGAGTGGAAAAAACTTTCCTGAGTCTATTTTTCCAATTAAATAGAAGTTAGGCCATGCAAACAATAATGACTTATCTGAAACCAATTCTTGCCCAGTTTGGAAAGACTAAATGGGGAATTGTATTCAGTAGCTGGAAACATCCACCAGGACTGAATCTGGTGTTAAGACAGGCATGCAGAGTGCTTGGTAATTTAAAATAGTCTCATGTTACAAAATCACTAAAGTTTTTTTCTTAACTGTTTTACCAGTGTAGAGTTTTGGACCAGTGTTAAAATGTCAGCAATATAAAAAGATGAATCTTAACCTGGTGGGGAGAACATGCCACTGATCAGAATTTCTGTGGGAACAGATGCAGAACCTAAAAAACATGCAATATTATATTATCTTTAATTTTCACAATAATTTTTAATTTGTATAAATTCTAAATTGCATTAATAGTAATAGTAGCAATTTATATTTGGTCATAATATTAAATTTCTTGGAAATTTTCAAATAGAAACCAGCATGATCAAGGTGAAGGACAACACAATTTTATATCTGAATTGCATGTTACAATTCTCAAAGCACTTCGAATTTATACATTCATTTTTTTGTCAAATTAAAACATGAAAGTACATAAAATTCTTATAAGATTTTTGTTTAACTAAAGGAAACATAGTTATAAAACAGGAGAAAGAGTGAAATACAGAGGATTTCTAGGCCTTGCTTTTTATAGTTCATTCATCCACCCAACCACTCACCCACCCATTCATCCATCCATCCATCCATCCATCCATCCATCCATCCACGTATCTATCCAAACATTCAACCACCCATCCATTTATCTTTTCTTCTACTGCTATGCCTATATATATTTATACCTTTTCTGTTTTTGCATATATATAAAACCACGTGTGTGTGCATATGTACATGTATAATTTTTAATATGTATATATAGAACACGTGGGGTCTTTGTTCTCACAGAGCCTGGTCTCGTGTTCTAATGGCTGGGACATTGTTGGTTGAACTTGAATGTGGATATCAATGTGCTCTTTTCCCAGCGATTTGGTGTCTCCCTTTGGTATTTAGGATATCCAGTGGACCTAGCAGATATCCTCAACCTAATAGCCATAATGTTGTAAATGCTCCAATAAAATTACCTGAAGGGAACAAGGCCAGGCTAATGTGGATGACCGGGAAAGGAAGAGACTAGATCAGGTCTTTTTTTTTTTTTTTTTTTTAATTTTGTTTATTTTTCAGCCTTTGGCTTCTTTCTCAAGTCAAATGGTCTTTATATAGCTTCGCTAGGCCACAGATTCTGTTTGTCTACTCTGCTTCCAGCCTTCCTGGGTAGAAGTTTAGTTCCCTGCAGCCCCAGAGATTTGGAAGTGTGTGGCTGAGGGTCACACTCATATCCTGTGGGCAACAGCTTCACTGGGCTTGCCTACCCACTGCAAGGAGACTCCAACACATCTTGAGAACATTCTCATGAAACATCAGCAAAATTAGTCTTATCCCTCTTTTAAAGACAGGAAACTGAAGCTCAGAGTTTGCCTACCTAGAATATGCACAGCTAGTAAGGACTGGAGATTAGACTTTACCCTAAGTTTCCCTAAGAAACTCAGTACTAGTCTACTGACAGCACTTGATTTCCAGGCTAGTGGTTTGAAAACCACATCAACTCTAGATTTGTACTTTGCTGCACATATAGCGGACATGGATCATATCTAAATCACACACAGCAATTTTAATAAAAGAGGTGGCTCGTTGCTCTAGGGAATTTATAATATCACTGAGTGAACAGAACACAAAATCAGGAAAGAGGAAACAAAGCTTCCTTGAGACAAAGCAACACACAGAAACCTCGCTTGCTGCAGGGAAGCTGAACATGAGGGGGTGGCAGTTGTCAGGATTGGGAGCAGCAGGTGCAAGATGGAGTGGGTCAGTTTTAGAATATATGATTGGAAAGTGGAAAAACTCAATGGATCATCTGGACTTTGGAATTTATCTCCTTCCCTACTTCTCCACTCCCCCAAGAACAACAATAACAAAAACACCTGGGATAAACCGGTCATACAACAAGGTGGTTGATGGAATAATGTACTCTCCTTCCAGATACCCCCTTGGAGGATGCAGATTCTACCCTTGAAGCTATGTACTACCATTCCTAAAACTTTAATGCAGCTGTGTCATTAACAGAAGGAGAGTAGCGAAGTATTAGGACTGCAAATTCAGGGCGCATGATCAGCCTGGCACTGAGCTTGCAGACTCCCAGAGTCAGGGAAGGCGGGGCTCACTTGCTGAGCCCTGTTATCTCCCTGAAGCCCAGAGGTGAAGGCATTCCGAAGTTAGTTGAGGCAAAGCAAAACTAGAACAGTCTTCTCAAATACATGACATATATTCATCCACCCTTTGGATAAGTTAGAAAACAGAGGCTGAGGACCATAGACCCAGTCATGTGACTCCTACAATTAAAGATTTCCTAAACCGGGGGTAGCAAAGTACCCCCTCTGTCCAAGCCAAGCCCCTCCATCTGTTTGTGTAAATAATACCTTCTTGGACACAGCCATACTCATTCATTGGTATTCTCTATGGTTGCTTTCCTGGGTGCAAGAAAGATGTCTAGCCTGGAAAGATGAAATATTTACTAGCTGACCCTTTACTGAAAAAGTTTGCCAAATCCTGAAGACGGACAATTACTGGGGTAGGTGTCTCTGCTCAGGAGACACCTTTATGTGACAATTTCTGAAGGGACACTAACCCTGGTTTGTCTGCCAAATAAATAAAATATTACAGACCTTCCCAGTCAAAGGCATAGAGCGCAAGAAAGAAAGAAAAATGATAATAAAAGGTAATCCCATCGGATTTATCGTTTCAGCCCTGAAGCAAGCTGAGTGCATCTAAAGAGCCCTTTCTCAGTAGAGTGGTGAGGCTGTCGAGCAGGGGACCCATCCACAGGGGCTGACAGGGACATCAACTCAGGGACGGGGGTGTTGCTGTCCCAGGTCAGTGCTGGGGGGGAGACCACAGTCCTCTGAAGACCAGCCTTAATTTGTCAGGTGTTTTCTGGCATCTGAATCCTACTTACAATTGATATGTGTTGGGTGAGGGGGTTAGACTTGCTGTTAAAGGACAATTTGCAATTGAAATATGATCAATGCATTATTAATGCCGGGAGCCATTCTGGGGCAATATTTATTTACTCTTGTATTGTCAGAAGGGTCTCATAAGAGAAAGGTTTAAAAAAAAAAAACAAAAGGACAGGGAAACGATGGAAAGAAAGAGAAAGGAGACGGGCTGACAGAAAGAGAAAAGGGTGGGAAAGAAAAGAGAGAGGCTGGCTTTTTTTTTTTTTTTTTTTTTTTTTGATGTGTTTGCCTTCACGACTTCGAAGTTCTCACTAATTCCATCTGTCCACAACAGAGCCATCGACGGCGAGAAAAAGCATTTCCATATGTGCAAATTAGCATCCAGCCTCCCTTAATCTGTGCCGTGGTCCTCTGAAGTAGATGGTGAGCTCGCCTGCCAAACCCACTAATGGCATCCGAATAGAGACATTATTGGCTGGAGCTGCTGTGGGTCTGCTCTCCCCTCCAACTCCGAACCGGCCCTGGTCTCCTCTGTTGCTTCCACTCTGGACTGATGGTGTCACTTTGCTTCATTTCCAGTAAACACATGGCCCCAGCAGCCCCACTCCCTTAATGAAAGCCCCTTTCCCTGCAGAGCCATGCGTCTCTCTTCTAATGAGATTGGGCCCTTACATAATGACACTGTGGTTGCCCTGCCCAGCAGCAGCTCACACACGGCCAGACTGGCTTTCGGAGATTCAGAAGAATGTCTGCTGGCATCTGCTCCAGGCGTTTCCTCTGAATGGGATGGAAGGCAGCGCACAAACCTTGCCCAGCCTCTCACCCACTGCCAGCCACACCCTTCTCTCTTCTTTTGTTCCTTTTCTTGTCCAGATAAACCTGGTTCCTCTCTTTCTATTTCAGTCTTGCTCGGGAGACAGCACTTTATTCATTGATTAAACAAGCATTTATGAAATTCTTAGGAGGTGCAAGAAAACAGCAGAGAGGGGATGCAGCTCCATTTCTCCTGATGCTTGCACTCTGCTTGTGTAGATACGGGAGACAGAAAGCAAGCATTTGGAGATGCTTTACAAAGCTAATGTGTAAGGAGCTAGAGGGGAATGTTTAGAAGGGACCTCCCTCAACATAAGATTTTGGTTTCCTGAGTTTCAGTGTTGGCATTTTCTCAAGATTTTGGCTTAAGCCCATTCCTTTTACCAAGCGTATCCTGACCCTCTGGTGTGGCTGGTGTCTACCATCCCAACACTGAATACAAAGAACCCGTCCCAGTGCTGACATCCTTAAAGGATCCCAGTGTAACACTTCCATGCCTGGGTTATATTTTTCCTTGTAAACCTCTTGGGGAAACCGTCTCTTGCCCATTTACTAGGGAGAACATGAGGCAGCTGGAGCAATTGGAAAGGTGAACCCTTAAGGTCATGGAGTTTCTCAGTCCCGTCCTACACCTGTGGGATTTTTCCGTCTACTCTTTGGAAGCTCCCACACTGCTGATAACATTTCTGTCGTGGTTTTGTTGTTACCAAAGACAGATGCCAATAATATACAGTGACAGGAGGTAAAGCATTCTGCCCGCCCTTTTCTTTTTGTCTGTACCCTTGTCATTCCTTCTGGATATCAGAGGGTGAGAATCAAGGAAATCAATCAATACATGAAAGGCTGACCAGTCTAAGTCCTCTTAGAGAAGAAGGAGGTGTTACATGATCTTGGGAGGCACTCGTGCACCAGGTTAATGCTGTATGCCTCCATCTTCTCATTCAAAAGGTGAGTCTTCCTAAAGAATCCCCTTTGCTCCTGATGCCATCTTCAGCCTTGATTGGATTTTCAGCAGATGGATGAGGCACCGTGCTGAGTTCCCTCCAGGAGGGCTGGGAAGGACCAGGACCACACTCCCTCTTCTTGCATTCCTATACAGTGACCCACTCTCATCTTCTGTCTGCATGCTCCCATTTCCCTACAGCTGTGGAGAACTTCCAAGAATAATTTAGAAACTCCAGAACATGCAGGCTGGAACCAGGAGGACCTCAGAAAGCGACATCATCTGCTTTTCCGACCCCTCATTTTACAGAAGAGAAAAATTCCCGAAGAGACGGATGAACAAGACAAGCACTTAACCTCAACAAGGTCTTAGACAAAAATCGTATCACTCTTCAGATCATCAAATTCTGCTCTCAAAGGCCCAGGCGACAGACTTGGAAGAAAGAAGAGAAAATGTGGATTCAGGAGAGCAGCCTGTGGAGCAGAGAATGGCTGTCATGTAAGATTGGTTCCATCTATTCTGTGTGGTCCCAAGGGCAGCCCTAGTAATGGTGGCTGGAAAATCACGGAGAGAGCGATAATGGGACTCAATGTAAAAAATTATTCCCTGGCTTTCAGAGCTCTCCGAAAGGGAAGACAGTTTCCTCAGTGTGGACATCAAATAATTAGCATTCTTACAGCAATGGAAATTACATGACAACTGCCATTTACAAAGCACGTTCTAGGCCACCAAGTCCTCTTCCACATGATCATGTGATCCTAATATCATCTCCAAGAGGAAGGTACTAATTTCCAATCTCGTGTTCCAAATGAGGAAACCGAGGCTGTACAGGTCACAACGAATGATGTAAAAACCTTCAGGACTCACCATGAGCAAAGCCCAAAGCCAGGCTGGACCTCCTGCCTTTACATTCCAAATGTATCATTATTATAAACCCTCTGTTACCAGAGGTGCTCGAGAAGTCAGTGAGACAGTGACAGAGGTGCTTTTGTACAAGGCTCCAGCTTCATGTGAGGTCTCAGATAAGAGCAAGCAAACGTCCCTTCAGAAGGCTAAAGGGCTGGGACTCCCCAGGTGACCTGATGGCCCATGACCATGCAGCTGGCGCATGCACGTGTTACGGTTAAGGACATTTGCTATTTTCAATCCACTGCCTTTACTGTGTTACATGAAGATTTTGCATGGAATTCCTTCTGCGTGAAGTATTCCTTCCCTACTTCCTGTGATTATTAACAAATATTAACTCAATAGTTCATATTTACATAAATATATTTAGGATAAAATCTTAATCTCAAATAAGCTATCATCTTTAATGTGAACCCCTCAGAATCTCACTGCCACTCCCAAGTACCCACCCCACAAACACTCTTGCCTTGAATCATCAACCTGATCTGTAATTTGTATTCTCTTATCTATATCTTTGATTTGATTATGAATGCTTTGAGAGAAGGACCTTGTCTCATACACCCTAAACATCTTTGTCTCTGGTACGCTGTAGATGCCAAGTAAAATCTGAATGAATGACTGATGTATATGCATCAAGCCTGTCAGAAACTGCTTGCCTCGGGATACCCGAATTTTCTCTCTCCCACATACCCACAAGACTACCGCTTCCGCTGCAAAAGAGAGAACCATACCTGGTGTCCTCGCCAGCTTGAATGCTGGAAAGGTCCTTGTGGCTGCTAAGCCTGCCTTGCCTGGTGGTGCCAGGAATGGAACCACAGCCTCTTGAGCATAGCAGATTCCATATGCTAGCCCCCTAGTCTGCTAAATCACCAGCCAGTCTAAATTTGAAACACTTCTAAAGTGTTATACAATGTTGCAATAATGTTTTTACAAAACAAAGGCTGAGTTACTGGAAGCCATTTTTGACCAATCAGCATCTGACTGAAAGAGGAGCCCCGTTTGTACCACGGGTGACACAGCATGAAGAAAAAAAAAAAATACAGCAGTCAAAGCTCAGCCAGGAAACATGAGCTTTGTAAATGAGGACGGGGTGGTGACGGACCATGGTTGAAATGGAACTGAGGAAAGGCCAAGGAATATGAGTTGAAAGTGGTTTAAAGTGAAGACGCTGAGCACAAACCCCAAGCAAATAATGGTCAGCTCTTGGGTCCTGGGGACCAGTTGTACTGGGATGGAATGATAGATGCTACTTAGAATTTGGAAAATGATGTAGGATCTTAGCTGTCAATCAAATTTCACCATCACGCAGCTTCATGCACTTGGGCTATATTAATAGTGGTAGTGCCTCAGGAAAGGGAGATGACTGCCTTGCTCTGGTCCGTGCCAGCCAGACCACACTTGGCATTTTGCATTTAATTCTGAACACCAGGATGTTCAGGGAGAATCCTCAATGGGGAGTGGTTGAGACACAGGCAGCATACAACATTGGCACCTCTTCCGAAAGAAAGCATAAAGATCAACTTGAAAAGAAAAAATACTGACTATTGGAGGCAGGAACTATGTTCAAATAGCGGAAGAACTATAATGAAAGGCCTGGATTGTGTTTTCACTGAATTCCTTGCTCATTTGGGGCCCTCTGTGGTGAGTTCTTGCATGCATGGACAGATTGATGAGAGAAGGTGGACAGATAGGGAGGGAGGAATACCTGGGGCCCTTGGAAAGAAGAATCACAGAGGATGCTCCCATTTGGTGGGAGGAAGACACTTCCAACAGAATGGGCTCTTCAGAGAGATGCTGACTGCCACAGAGAGTGGTGAATGATCTGCCACTGAGGATGCTGAAGCAGAAAGGGATAGGCCCCCTAGCCAGAAATGCTGAACCAGGGACCCGAATGACAGCTGGGGCAGTGATGTACAGGCTGGGTGAGCTTTGGGTGAGTTAGGATACTTCTTACTGTAGCTCACGGAAAATCCAACTCAAGACAGCTGAAGCACCCAGGGCTTGTGTGAGTTCCCCTGGCAAGAAGGTTAGGGACAGGGCAGCTCCTGGGCTGGTAGGTTTTGTGGTTCCGTCATATTTTCACACTCTACCTTCCTCAACATGTTGTGAGCAGAGTTCCAGGTACTGTAGAAAGGCACACAGAAAATAGTGGTGTGGGACTGCAGGGGCTGTGTTCTGAGGCCCCCAGGCTGAAGCTGGATTCCTTCTCCCCTGAAGCACTCAGCAGAAGCAGAAACAAAAGCAGGATTTGGTTACCAAAAGGAAGGGATGGGAGGGATAGCTCCTGCACAAGCAGCCAGCAGTGCTTGCCGGAGCATTGTATAACTCCTTCTCAGCTAATTTTAACTCAGGTTTATATAATATACATGCATGTATTTAAATATCAATTTTACCTATTTAAACAGATAATGGCATATGATAGTTAATACTACAAAGGTGGCCAGGAGCAGTGGCTCACACCTGTAATCCCAGTGCTTTGGGAGGCTGAGGCGGATGGATCAGCTGAGGTCAGGGGTTCGAGACCAGCATGACCAACATGGTGAAACCTCATCTCTACTAAAAAATACAAAATTAGCTAGGTATGGTGGCACACACCTGTAATCCCAGCTACTCAGGAGGCTGAGACAGGAAAATCGCTTGATATTAGTACAGTGTGTGGTTGTATATCTGTGTGAATATGTATGAGTGTGTTTATACACATACACCCATATATATATATATACATATATGTTTATAGATGATAAAATTAAATATATCTATTTAATTTCATATATATATATACACATACACACTTAAATAATTATCTTTTTAATGACTGTCTACCATTTTGAATATTGAAGGCATTTACTGTATTTTGATCCTACAGATTATATTGCAACAAATATCTTCATACACTTGCTTTTCGCAATCTTCATAGATAGCTGGGTCAAAGCGTTTGTGAAGCTTGATTCTAACTAGTCACTGCTGAATGTCTCTGCACTAGTGTTGCAGTAATCTGCACTTCCAACAGCGATGAAATTCCATGCATAGCTCCCCACACTCTGCCCCACTCAACACGTTTTTAGACTCATCTTTGCCAATCTGATAGGAGAAAACTAATATTTCATAATAGCTTTAATTTGCATTTATCTTATTACAAGTAAATTTGCATATTTTCATCTGCTTAAAAGCCATTTGTGTTTGTTTTTCTATGAACGTTAGCTCATATGAACTATGTTCTATGAACTAATGTTCATAGAAAAACTACTTGTTCTCATCTTTTGCCTGCTTTTTCCCCTAATTTTTAAAAAAATAATCCCTAAATGACTAAGCTCCAAGAAGTTGATCAAGCCTCTTTCTCTCATCTTTTAGATCATGGGTTAATCTGGAAAATACACAAATGTGAGACAAGACGCATCTCTCCTGTGGTCACAGAGAGCCACTTGTAGGCATGGATCTTGGGGTCGTTGTCTGCCCTCCACCCAACACTTGGCCTGGGACTTGATCAAGCCGCTGCCATTCTGAGACTTCCTTTCCCCCAACAAGGGATCCAATCCACAGAGGCGCCTCTTGTCTCTCTTGGGAGCAGTGAGCCATGAAAATGAGCCGATGAGTGTGAAAGCCTTTTCCAGACTGTAGAGCTAGTGTGTGTTTCAAGGCTGAAGCTCAGCCTGTTGTAGAGCTGGGCAGAATGGAGCAGTTTTCTTATTTCCATTTCTTCTGTGCCCCAGATGGTCAGCAACACCCACGGTGAAGGCCTTGCGTAAGGGATGCCAGGGGCACGACTGCCCAGGCTGCACTGCTGCCCGGAGACCCATCTCTCAGACCTGGTGCCCGTGGGTGGAATGGCAAGCCAGGCTCCCTTGAGCCTCCCCAAACCCCGAACTCCTTTTCATTCCTGACTTTGAGCCCTAGAGTCTGACCTCTCCTAAAACTACCATTTAAAACCAAGCAGCTGCAAAGCCATCGGAGGTCCCTTGCTTGTTGAATATCCCAGCTCCTCAGTGGTCAGAGGTGCCTTCTGAACAGGGCAGTCAACTGTAGCATGACTCTAAACCTTCCTTCAGTGTGGCATGAGCCTAAATCTTCATTTCAGCCTCCCTGTTTCAGGACTTATGAATTATTAACGAGCCCTCTGTTTGTAATGCCGGGCTCTCTGCTTCCTCCAAATTAAATTACTGAGGAATATATTTGATTATAAACATACTTAGTAAATGTTTTCATTGTTGCTTTCTGTAGCTTCCTTTGTACTAAAGTGTTATAATGTCAAAAAGTCAACCGCAAACATCTACAGCCTGCCGTGTAAAATCATTTAAAGCAAACGCTGGGCAAATTAAGTAATCAGAAATGAAAACCACTTTAGGACAATAGTGAATATAATTTGGCATCTCTCAAAAAAGTGGGGGAGGGATGCTGCAGCAGCTGAGCACTTCTGGAAGGGGACGTGAAACTGACGGAAGAAAGCTGAGCGGGGTGGGCGGCATCCCTCGTCCTGCTTTTACCCCGACTAAGACGACATCTCTCTGTGCCTCTCTTTCCTGATCCGCATAGTAGGAACAGTAAGTTTATCTGACCTCCCCCACAGAGCCTCTAAGAAAAGCGGTTTTATAGAATGTAAATTATCTCCAGATGTGAACACCAATGATTGTTTTAACAAAAGTAAACAATGAAAAATCTGAGAAGATGGAGTGTAACAAATATTTTGTCAACAACTACTGTACCAGCAGGACCGTGGGCTAAGGGGTGCATAGAGTCCGTGAGTGAACACTAATTAACATGCTTCCTATCTTCTAGGAGCTCACAATCTAGTGGGTAAGCAGGCAGACAAAACAATTGTCCACTTTCAACTGGGCGAGTCCACCGCTGCAGGCACAAACCAACTCTCTTAAGTACAGAAGACGGTATTACAATGATCTCGCTTGTCCAAAGTTTTAGTTTCTGTGGTTCAGTTACCCGAGGTTAGACATGGTCCAAAATAGGTGAGTACAGCAGAGTAAGATATTTTGAGAGCAAGAAAGAGGGACAAACCACATTCATATAACGTTTATAACAGGGTGACATTAACATTGTTCCATTTGATTAGTAGTTATTGTTGTTCATCTCTTTCCATGCCTAACTTATAAATTAAACTTTATCATGGATACTTATGTGTAGGGAAAAACATAGGCTGTAAGGGTTCAGCATTATCCGAGGTTTCCAGCATCCACTGGGGTCGGATAACATGGATGAGGCGCTACTGCGTATGGATGACACTGGGAGGATGTGGGGCTCAGGGACAGAACTTTGCTTGTAGATTTGATGGCAGAGAAAAGATAGAATTTACGGTGGGATCAGAGACATCACAAGATTGCTTCTGGGTGAGAAGGAAGGGAGGAGGGTTTCAGGAAAGGGGAGCAGTGCTCATGTAAACCCAAGGTATTGGGCATTGGAGAGTGTGTTAGTCTGTTCTCACACTCCTAATAATGACACACCCGAGACTGAGTAATTTATGAAGGAAAGAGGCTATATGGACTCGCAGTTGCACATGGCTGGGGAAGCCTCACAATTACGGCAGAAGAGGAAGGAAGAGCAAAGGGATGTCTTACATGGCAGCAGGCAAGAAAGAGCATGAGCAGAACTTCCCTTTATAAAACCATCAGATCTCACGAGACTTATTCACCATCATGAGAACCGCACGGGAAGAACCAGACCCCATGATTCAATGACCTCCTATCAGGTCCCTCCCACGACACGTGGGGATTATGGGAGCTACAATTCAAGATGAGATTTGGGTGGGGACACAGCCAAAACATATCAGAGAGCACTGCCTTGAAGATCAGAAAGTCAATAATGTTTATGGCTAGGATAGAGAGAATGGCTCTGGGCAAAATCACTGGGGCTCAACTATCAAGGGCTTTGGCTACCATCTTGAAGAGTTTGGAGCCTCCTCTATGGCTAATGGAAACCACTGATACATTTAAGTAATGCATTTTTACCACAACCGTCTTTTCAAAAGGTAACTGAATGACTACCAAAGGCAGTGAAGTGAAAAGGGAATGAGTTTGGGAGCTGGTGAGACCTGGGTTTAACTCCATAGCAGCTGTGTGACCTTGATAAAACCCTTCACCACCCTGTGTCTCACTTTCTTCATCTGTGCAGTGGCAAAAACATGGCCCACTTCTCTGAGTGGCTGAGAGGAAAAACAAGACCATGTGTGTAAAATTTCTGGCCTTGAATCTCACATAGAAATGAGCAATGATTAGCTTTCGTCTTATTTTCTTTGTGGAAATTCTGACCCTTTTGTGCTCTCTTTAAGCATGGGAGAAACAAACTCAAGAATGGATGGGAAGACAGTGTGCTACAGAGGGAAGAAAGAGGCCATGTGGTCATCCATGAATCATGTCTGCTTTCTCAGCCTCAGTTTTCCTAGGTATAAAATGAGGAGCATGGAGCAAATTTGAAGGGGCCATCTAGCTTTGACTGCCTCTCATGATATCAAATGGACACGTGGAAGACAGAGCTTGCTTAATGGAACCAGGGTCCAGGGGCCCTTCTACGACCACAGCATGACAAATGGCATTTAATGCAGGCTACAAAGGCACCAGATGAGGACTTTAATGAAAATAAAATGGCGTCTCCATATCATCACAAATTAGCTCCATCTATCTGCACAGCCTGTGGTTCTGAAGTAATAGTTTGAAATTCAGCAACACTTATGGTTAACATATGCTGGCTTATTCATTTGTTTCCTTCGTCAAACACTTACTTAACACCTACTCATGCCAAGAACCATCCTAATTTTTAGGGACATCAAGATGAAAGGGTTCTTTTAACACAAGTTAACCATCCTTCTCAAGCTCATCAGACCCCCTGAAGAGCAGAAGTTACATTTTATTGCTCTCTGCTGACATATACAAGTCCAGTGTCTGTTGAACAGTAGGGCAATGAATAACTTCATTGTTGATGGTGGGGTGGTCCTGGTGTTTGTGGGGCTGCTGCTGATGGTGGTGGAGATGGTAGTGGTGGCAGTGTTTGCAGTGGTGGTTTGGTATTGGTTGTGATGAGGAGGTGATGCTGGTTTTTCTGGTAACGGTTATTGTGGCAATGTGCTGGTGCCTCCATCAATGGCATGAGTGTTGGAGGTGGAGGTGCTTGTTTTGTTGGTGATGACTTACTTTTTTACCAAAAGAATATTATTTTGTTCTTCTTGGAGGTATGTTGTTTTATATATTATTATGTTTTTAACTAAAGGATACATGTTCATTGCAAAATAATATGAAATCTCATTAACAATATAACCCTTACTCAGTTTTGATTTACATGCTTTAAAATGCACACATGCATTTTATATAGAACACAAAGTTTTATAACCTGACTTTTTCACTGAATCAAAAACACCATCCCCTTTCCAAAAAAAACATCATCATTCTTTTTTGTAAATAATTTCCATACTTTATTATTAAAGACAGCATCTTATTTCATTATTGGAGCCTATGATTCTTTACTGAACCAGGTCTTGAGCATCTGCTTCCTAAGTTAGTGTAATGACTTTGAGGAGGGCATGGCAAAGATTCAAAGCCAAACTCCATTCAGAGCTCGACGACATTGAAGCACGTCCCTTTGTCTCATGGCATCCTCATCCACTCCTCCATAAAACGAGGGTAACGGCACCTACCTTCTAGAGTATTTTGAGGCTTAAATATAAAGCCCTATAGAAAGCTCCTAGCTCAGTGACTGGCCTATGTCAGATGCTCAGGTAACCTCCTTCATTCATTGACCATGTTACTTGGACAACTTTTGCTTTTTCCTCACCCATTTAGAAAACGTGGGAAACTATTAATACAAATAGGTTCATCTTCCATCTCAGGAGTAGAGGTACAAGTGGGCCAGGGAGAGCCAATCTTCCCATGGTCACCTTCTTGCTCTGTCCCACTCCACAGTTGTTGTGTCCTGCATAGCAATTGCAGGGCAGAGCAATTGTTATGACCAGCTGCCCACTTCTCCCTGCCACCAGCAATGTGGAAGCAGTGAGGAGAGAAGACAGGATCCCTACTACTGGGGTCAGAGGAAAAAGGAAGGCATGTTTCTGCCTTATTTGGCATAATGAGTTGGAACTCAGATTGCATTACCAAGCAGAACCATATTGTAAGTGATAGCTAAGTTTACAGGCTAGACCTCCAAAGCTGCCATTATCCAAAAAGGTCCTGGGGTCCCATGTAAACAGGGCCATTTCAGTTTACTCTAACAAGTACTGACTTCATGCTATCTAAAAAATTTACAACACAACCAAACTTTCTGCTCCTACAGGTGAATGTCAATGCTGTGGAATGGCAATCAGAAAAATGTCTGTGGTGAGTATCTTAGTCTGTTTTTTTCTGCTCTAAGAGAATACCTGCATCTGGGTAATTTACAAAGAATGGAAACTTATTTCTCGCAGTTCTGGAGGTTAGGAAGTCCAAGAGTAAAGTGTTGGCATCCTGGGAGGCCTTCTTCCTTTGAAGAAAGCAAAAGGGCAAGAGAGGACGTGCAAGAGAGAACAGGAAATGGGGATGGTCTCATTTTATAAGGAACACACTTCCTGGGTAATACTATGAATGCATTTATGAGGGCAAAGCCTTCATAACCTAATCATCTCTTAAAGGTCTCACCTCCGATATGCCCCAATATGTGTCACTCCCCTCTGTGTGTCCATGTGTTCTCACCATTTAGCTCCTACTCATAAGTCAGAAGATTCAGTATTTGGTTTTCTGCTCCCACTTTAGTTTGCTAGATAATGGCCTCCAGCTCCATTCACATCATTGCAAAGGACATAATCTTGTTCTTCTTTATGGCTGCATAGTATTCCATGGTGTATATGTACCGCATTTTTTTAAATCCTGTCTCTCTTATTGATTGGCATTTAAGTTGATTCCATGTCTTTGCTATTGTGAATAGGGCTGCAGTGAACATACATGTGCATGTGTCTTTATAACAGAATAATTTATATACCTTTGGGCATATACCATGTATGGGATTGCTGGGTGGAATTAATATTAATATTAATATTTCTGTCTTTAGGTCTTTGAGGAATCGTGACACTGTCTTCCACAATGGTTGAACTAATTTATACTCCCACCAACGGTGTATAAATTTCCTTTAGTCTTCACAACCCACCAGCATTAGGGGGTGGAGGTTACGTGGGGGGAGAGAATCAGGTTATGTGGATACTAGGCTTAATACCTGGGTGAGGAAAGAATCTGCACAACAAACCACCATACACACATTTACCTATGTGACAAAACTGCACGTGTACCCTGAACTTAATAAAAGTATTGTTTGTTTTAAGAAAAGGTCTCATCTCTCGACATCATTGTATTAGCGATTGTTTTCAATACACAAACTTTGGGGAACTCAATCAAACCACAGTAGTGAGAAAGAAACCTGTATACAAAATTGTACCCCATAAAACTATTAAACAATGAGGGCATAGTCCAGGCAGATTTGAGGTGGAGAAATTTTCAGGTCTGTGCAAGAGAAGTGAATACAGAAGCCATGAGCGTATGTGAGGATGAAAGCCAAGCTGAGTGAGGGTGAAAACAAATATTAAGTGTGTGTGAGGGGCGGGTGTAAAGGTGGGGGGTACTGTGAGACCAGGTTAAAGGAGGCTTTAGAATCCATGCATTTTAGGCCGGGCGCGGTGGCTCAAGCCTGTAATCCCAGCACTTTGGGAGGCCGAGGCGGGTGGATCACGAGGTCAAGAGATCAAGACCATCCTGGTCAACATGGTGAAACCCCGTCTCTACTAAAAATACAAAAAATTAGCTGGGCATGGTGGCGCGTGCCTGTAGTCCCAGCTGCTTGGGAGTCTGAGGCAGGAGAATTGCCTGAACCCGGGAGGCGGAGGTTGCGGTGAGCCGAGATCGCGCCATTGCACTCCAGCCTGGGTAACAAGAGTGAAACTGTCTCAAAAAAAAAAAGAATCCATGCATTTTATTCTAGAAGCATGTCTCATGGAGACAGTCTACAGATCACTTGGACCTAAAAGAGTTATCTTAAAACGCGGATACCTGGCCTCAATCTTCAGATTAATCCCTGCCTGAGAGCAGGAGGAAGTTACATTCTTTGAGCTACGATGATTCTCATTCACACTAAAATGTGTGGCCCTGACTTTTGGACGATGGAAAGGCACCAGATTCCTTTGGGCCATGGAATTCCAGAGTTGGGGGTAATTTCACTCAGACTCATTCACACTGCAGAACAATCTTCCAATCATCTTTCTGAACTATGTATAAAAGAGCATCGTCTCGGGGTTAAAATTTGAGTTTAAACATCTTTTAATTATTATACCAACCTACTGAGGCAATAATTTTGATTTCTGTCTTGAAGACACAAAAACCTGGGCTCAAAGTTACATGATCTGCTCAAAACTGCAGCCTGGTTAGAAGGCCCAGGGTCAAACCTGTGAGTCACAGTCTGTGCTCTTACTCATGTATTAACACCTCTTGGCCACACTGACCTGGATGTTCAGTCCAAAGCCATTCTGTGAATCGAGGAAACAGAAGTGAGTTGACCTGCGAAGGCCCCACAGTAAACCAGCAGCAGACACGGTACCAGCTCCCATCATCTTCCCTGTGGTCCTTCACTCTCCATGGCTGCTCCTCTTGGGTCTTCACTGCCACACCAGAGTTTCAAATTTCCTGTGAGTCATGGGAGGACTTTGACAGGCAGACATCCCTCTTTCACTGCTTTCTGTCTGAGTGGCAACATCCCTGGTGACAAATACAAACTAATTATGATCAGTCCATCCTGAACATCTCAGACAAAGGCAACCATGGATTACGCAGCTCCTGATCCCACCTTTTGATTTGGTGTCTTGGATTTCAAGATGAGAGAAAACTCTTTAACCAGATTCCCATCAACAGACATGCTTAACTGTAAACCCCACATATGCTCGTAAAATGTGTCATTTAAAGATGCTTTGGGTTGGCACCTGAGACTGTAGGCAAAACCAAGCCACAGCTTAATTTAATTGCAAGTTCAGAAACTTAAAGAAATCCTAACTATAATTTGCCTGTGCCAAGCACTCAAATCCAAACGGGGAAGGCAAGAAACACAGTGATTGTGTGGCTTCAAGAAAACCATGAGGGATTTTCTACCCTAGTGCCTATCAATCTCCGCCTCCATGTGTGAGAATCCACCTTCTCAACTATGAGGTCAATAACGCGTGCTTTCAATTTGGCTAAATATGCCCATTCAGCCCCCACAGCCGATCAGATTGTCAGGGAAACACGATGCATTTTAATAAACCCAATATTTAGCCAAATACAGCAAACTCCCGTAATAACATTTTTCCAGAGGGTGGGAAATGAAAATGCATTAAGCGGGAAATACCATGTGTGTAACCACCAGACCATGTCTTAAAAAGATAAGTGTTACATGTGGGGACAGATTATAAATGTAGTAATTACATGTGGATGACTGCATGGGGGAGGCCTTTAAAGGTGCCAGGAAAAGAGAAGCTTCATGTGGGGGTGGGAAAGGGGTAGGGAGGGTGTGATCTGTGGTATCCACATGCCTGGAGTGTTCCAACCATCCTCTTGCAGGCACCAGGGAAATTCAGGGCAGCTGGAAGAAAATGGTGGGATGAGGCTGGCTTTAAGGGACCTGGGAACCAGTGCCCAGCCCTCCTCTTCATGAACCTTGTGATACCAGAGAGGCCATTGGATATTCCTGGGTCCCCTTTGCCTCATATGGAAAGGAGTTTAAAATGCCCCAGTTTCTGGAAACACTCCCTCAAGTCCTCTTCATATCCTCTCTTCCTTTCAATCAACAAATCAGGTTGTCTGCCTTTTACTGAAAATAACCCAGTATAAAGAGTGAGATGCGTTGAGTAACCTCACTCTAGTCTGGCTCCCAGGGGTAGTGGAAGCTTCAGATAGCATTATTTATTTATTTATTTATTTATTTATTTATTTTACTTTTATTATGTATTTATTTATATATTTGAGACAGAGTCTTGCTCTGTTATCTAGGCTGGAGTGTACTGTTGCAATCATAGCTCACTGCAGCCTCTAACTCCGGGGCTCAGGCCATCCTTCCTCCTCACCCTCCCAAGTAGCTAGGACTACAGTGCATGCCATCACACCCAGCTATTTTTCGTGCTTTTTTGTAGAGCTAGGGTCTTGTTAAGTTGTCCAGACTGGTCTTGAAGAACTCCTGGCCTCAAGTGATCCTTCTGCCTCAGCCTCCCAGGTGCTGGGACTGTAGGTGTGAGCCAACATGCCCAGTCCTTTATTTAAATTTTCATTGCAGTGTTTGCCAAGCTGCATTAGGAAGTTACAGATCAGTTTCCATTGTTCAAAGGGAAGGTGTGCAAAACATGGCTGCTGGCAAGATTGTCCAGGCAGCAGTGGGTAGGCATGGCATGGTTTCTGGGCCTGGTAAAAGCTATAGCTCACGCAGGCAAGCCATCAAGGTGGAGGTCTCAGACTGGTCTAGGACTGTGTTTGGTTCTGATTCCCCACGTGGCAGAGCAAACCGCCACCCAGTCAGCCTGGATTTAGTAGGTGCTTCCCCTGGAACACACCACGCCTCACCAGTGCTAAACAGCTGATCTCTTAGAAACCGTCCTCTGTGCCTTCCCGCTGACGACCATTTGTGAGGTGTCGTCTGAGAGGTGCCTTCTCTCTCACTAGCTCCTGACAACCAATGCTCACAGTCAAAGGCCACTGATATTTACCGAGAGAAACCATGAATGATTGAGTGGCCCAAATGGCTTAGCGCTCTTCCTAATACCTCTCTGCTGTCCTGCCTGCTACTCCCAGCTTCATCCTCTGAATCTCATTTCTCATATGTCATGTCTCACTCCATGAACTGCAAGGCTTCTGAGTTTGGCATTCAAGGATTTCAGACCCACAGGAATCATCTGTTACTTGTACATATTTGTTGTTGTAGAAAGATACTAATTTTTGAAGTTCAACTTTTGCGTTTTGTCGTTTGTTTGTTTGTTTTTTGTTGTTTTGTTTTGACACAGAATCTGATTCTGTTGCCCAGGCTAGGGTGCAGTGACTCCATCATGGCTCCCTGCCGCCTTCTTGGATCAAGTAATCTTCTCAACCAGTCCCCCACCACCATTAACACCTCCTCACCTTGCTTGACTAGCTTGCACTACGGACATGCACCACATACCAGCTAATTTTTTAAATTTTTTGTATAGATGAGTGTCTCACTATGTTGCCCAGGCTGGTCCTGAACTTCTGGGCTCAAGCAGTCCTCCCACCTTGGCCTCCCCAAGTGCTGAGATTACAGCAGTGAGCCACTGAACCTGGCTGAAGTTCGGTTTTGAACTTACCAGAAATATTACTTCGCTTTGAAGTCCATTTTTGCTATTTGCTAGGAATCTTATTTTCTTTGAGAGGAGCTCTCTTAGCGCTTCCTTTTCCCAATTCAACATACGGGGACATAAGTCCTAACACAGAGGGCTGCAGGCTGAGCAGGTGTATCTGCAGTGTGGCTGGGCTCTGTTGGGCCTGGTCAGCATCTTAGGACAGGTCAGCATCATAGTTCTCATGCAGGGGCAACTTTGCCCCTCAAGTAACATTTGGCAATATCTACAGACCTTTTTTTGTTGTCAAACCTTGAGAGGAAAGTGCTGCCAACATTTAGTAAGTAAAGGCCAGAGATGCTGCTACGCATCCCAGGGTGCACATGACAGCCCTTCGAGTTATCCAGTCCCAAGTGTCCGTATTGCCAAGGTTGGGAAACCCTGACCTAAGTGAATAATTGCTTTTTTCCAAAGCTTAAAAACAATCTTACCAAAAAACCAGAAACTTACATACAAAAAATAGCGCCAATGTGGATTTTTCTGCATTCTTACCCTGTATCTTATGGATGTATATAATAGACTATATATGCAATATCATTACATATTATAAATATATTTTAATATTTATTTTATATTATGTGTCATAATATAAAATTGTCAGAATGTAAAATATATTATATAATATAAATATGTTTATATATACTTCATATACACACAAAATAATTATATACCCAGCAAAACAGACTAAGGAAGACATGGATGGAAAGGAATAGTTGGTAGAAGGATCTGCTGAAAACTGCAAGGCCACCTTTGCAGGCTCTGCCCAGAGAGGAAAGAGTGCAGGCCTGGGCGTGGTGACTCACGTTTGTAATCCCGGAACTTTGGGAGGCCGAAGTGGGTGGATCACAAGGTCAGAAGATCGAGACCATCCTGACCAACATGGTGAAACATGTCTTTACTAAAAATATAAAAATTAGCCTGGCGCACTGGCGGGTGCTTGTGGTCCCAGCTGCTCAGGAGACTGAGGCAGGGAATTAGCCTGAACCCAGGAAGCAGAAGTTGCAGTGAGCCAAGATCATGTCACTGCACTCCAGCCCCCATGACAGAACAAGACTTCATCTCAAAAAAAAAAAAAGTACACGCCCCTCCCATGGGTCTGATTGTCCAGTCCCACGCAGGAAAACACCTGTACCAGATGCCACTTCCTGCTCCTATACCAGACCTGCTGGAGGTCCCACGATTTTTCCAACATTCTTCAGATCATCAGGCACACCACAGTTAGGGAAGCACAATGTTAGCCCTTCTAGGTTCAAGAAACAAAGCAATTTCCCACCACTAACCCTGAGTTGATGCCAGGCTGAGCTCTGAGGAATGGGCAAGAATGACTCAATTATTAGAAGTACAAAAATTGGAGTTTAGGGTTGAATCCACTCACCCAGGACAGGTAGGATGTTCTGAATATTCCAGCAAGGACTCAGCATCCAGGTCCTTCCTTATCCTCTGCCAACTAGTTTCCCTGCTAAAGCATAGTTTTGGATTATTCTATACCACACTCAATTATGGTGTCACTGCTGTGGCCCAACCTGCTGTATTCTCAGAAACAGGCATGTAGTGGACTCTCTAAGTGCTCACTTTGACATATGCAGATAGTCATATTGGAGTCTTAGATTGAGGATAAATTGGGCAGTATTAACTCTTTCACTTCTGACTACAGTGCAAAAAATAAAATCAATTACTCATAAACACTTGGATTAATTTAATTTTTTTCTTAAACAAAGAGGGGAAATTAAAAGAATCAGCTTGCTCCTTCCCACACTGTAGTGACAAGATTAAAAATTAAATTTATACATATTTCATTTCTACATAATAAAGCCTTTTTGCAAAAAGAAAAAAAAAACACAGTTCATCTAATTAAATCAAAGAAAATTGCCTGCAGCGACGTTACAGTATTAACAATTAAGCCACTGCCAAAACCAACCCTTAGAGTTCTTAAACACCATCCTGGGTTGAAAAACTAAGTCAGCTTTTGGTGGGTGTGTGAATTCTGGGGGTGACTTCAGGATATTGTGGAGCTTTTTCTTATGTCAATGTATAAGGGTGGGAAAAAGAATTTCAAAGCTATTTGAGAGCCACTGATACATTGCAGATAGCAACAAGATCTAGTTTTTGTTGAAAAAAGAAAAATCAAGAACAAAAAACAAAAATTCAGCCTGAAGCTTGGGATTAAAGAAATATATCATGAATGATCTTTCTTTTTATCTCCCAAATACTAAAAATCTTTAAAATATATACACCTTGAAATCCCTGATGAAGTGGGAAGGTTTCTGAAAGTCAGTGAAGATTACCTTGTAATACTTGATCACTTTGTCAACACAGATATGGTCAGTGTGTGGTGGGTGGCAGCCTTTTTGAGAAGTATGATGTCCAGACATGGCAAAAACCTCACAATCCCCTTTAGACTCAGCATTTGATAAGGGCTGGCTTGGACCTCTCCTATAGCGACCTCATTACCAGGGGGCTGGGCAGGTTAGCTGGTGTGGACATGCTCCCTACAGGAGCAAAGAACCCTGTCGTGTGGCCCTCACCTTCCTGCACACCATGCAGTCTTGTAAGATCCTAATTGGCTTTCTGATGACGTTCTGGCAGAACTGAATTTTGTTCTTGGAAGTTGGGCCCTGGAACCGGGAGCGGCTCATGCAAGCCTTGGCCTGGATCCTGGTTTTGGTGAATCATTCATGCCTTCTTTTAGGTCAAAACAATGCTCCATGGCAGGTGCTGAGCAAATGTTTACTGAATAAAAGTTTCTTTCAGCAGCAGCTTGGCCAGGAGGGCAATGGGCCCAGTGGAGCCTGTGTGGGTTTCTGCATTCCTGGTTTCTTCTGCCTGGTGGAGGGTCCGAATCCTGAGGAGCCCGTGTCTACTCTGCTGATAGCTCACCGTCAGCCATAGCGAGCTCCAGCTACCAAAAAGGCTTTGCAGCTTGCGAAGTGCGTTCCCCCAATACATTGTTATTGGGTCCTAGCAACATCCTTGGGGGATGTGCAGGAAATCCACAACTGTTTGTCTAAAATCCTGAACTTCAGAATCCTCTGAAAGCCAGATATTTGGCACAAACGTATGTGGTGGCAAAATCTGAACTGAACAAATGTGATGTCATTTATAATCTTCATTTATCCTACAGAATGACACTAAGAATAGTTTTGAGCCCAGAAATATTAATGAGTGTGCAGGGCACTCTCCCAGACCCCACTGGAGGCAACACACAGTATACCACATAGGTGCTTGTCGCCTGTTTGTTATTGGTTGCTGCATAACAAAGTATCCCAAAACTTTACAATGTAAAGCAACAAGCAGTTATTATTTTACAGCTTCCGTGGGTCAAGAATCTGAGCTTGGCTTAACTGGATCCTGTGCCTCAGGGTCTCTTAGGAGGCTGAGATCAGAGGAGCAGCCCAGGATCTTTCTCAGGCTTGCAGTAAAGGTACAAGCAGAGGCACAGTCATTGCAATGTTTCACTGGGACAGGATCCTCTTCTGAGATCGCTCACAGGGTTGCTGGCAGGATTCAGCTCCTTGCAGGCTGTTGGACTGACACCCTCAGTTACTCACTGGCTCTTGGCCAGAGGTGGCCCTCATTTTTTTCCCAGATGACTCTTTCCATCAGAGTAAGCAGGTAAGAAAGAACCATAGAGCTAAATAGCACTGAGACAGAAGTCCCAGTCTTTGTAACCTAATCATGTGAGTGCTATCCCATCACCTTCCCCATATTCTTTCATTAGATGAGAATGAGTCAATCTACCCCACACCTAAGACCAGGGGATTTCACAAGGACATGAACCTTAGGAGGTGGGTGTCTTTGGAAGCCATGTCGGAAGCTGCTGACGATATTTCAATTTAAAATCTGGGGCCCTCAGCCCCCGTTGGACCTGTATGGGCACCCTCCCTTTATGATGTGGAAATGAGGACTGAGCCATTAACGTTATCTTGTTCTAGTGCTCAGGACTGACAAGGGGTGAGCAAATACTTGAACTTGCCCCCGCCGTGCTTACCTCTGGTTCCCTCATGCAATACACTTCTAGCTCCATCCTCAAAGCAGTAAGGGGAAGCCAAGCCTGAAAAGGCACCCTCTAGAGACCTTATAGACATTGACTTGACCGTGGGTTCCCTCACCCACCAGCCGTGCGACCCTGGACATATTGCTCAGGCTCTCTGAGTTACAGTTTCTCATCTATAGAATAAAGGTACTCCTACCCAGCTGCTGCTGCTGGGAAGAGTATATGATATCCCCTGAAGGGCACCGATTGTACTGGGTGGCCCACAGGTGCCTGGTGAATAGGAGCTGTTTCCCCTGTGGGATTCCCCCTCAGTTTTCCTTTTTTCTGCTTCCTGTGACAGTCTTATAACTGGCAGAGAAGGCACAAGCATCCCCATTTCACAGATGAAGAATTAAAGATTCAGAGGATGTGATTTGATTTCCTTAATGTCACCTAATTAGTCGCTATGACTACCTGACATGATTTTGTGAATTTGGTTATAAGTGTATTTATTGTATCCACAACGAGAATATAGACTTCATGAGAAAAGGAACTTCATTGTCCTCTTTACTGCTCACCCCCGGTACCCCCATCCCTAGCTGCACAAAACTGTTGTTTTGTAAATACTTGTTTCAGAAATCAATGTATAAGCCTGACATCGTTTGGATGTATGTCCCTTCTAAGGAGATGGGGTCTGGTGGGAGGTGTTTCGTTCATCATGGGAGAGGATCCTGCATGGCTCGGTGCTGTCCTCAAGAGACCGAGCCAGTCTCCTGAGATCGGGTTGTTTAAAAGTGTGTGGTGTCTTCCCCTCTCTCTCTTGCTCCCATTCTTACCATATTAAGTGCCTGCTCTGCCTTCACCTTCTCCCATGAGTGAAAGCTCCCTGAGGCTTCCACAGAGGCAGAGCAGATGTCAGCGCTGTGCCTCCTGTACAGCCTGTAGAACTGTGAGCCAACCGAACCTCTTTTCTTTATAAATTACCCAGTCTTGGGTCTTTCTTTATAGCAATGCAGGAAAGGCCTGATACAGAGCCCAAGTTCCTTCCCTGACCAATTGTCCACTGCGATCAACCTGCTAATCAGTGATTGACATGAAAACCATCAGCAATTATTCAGTAGCTTTAAAGGACATACAGAGGCAGTGATTTTGAAAACTTCCATTAATTCACTCATCTATTCATTTTTGGCTGCTGATCCTGAAAGAATCTGACACAAGTTATTCGTGAAACTACCCCAAATCTCACAAAGTCAGAAACTTTAAAAAGAGCTCTCGAAGACGTCTGAAGCACACTCATAGGCCCTTGCGGTAAGAGCCCCAATGCTAGGGAGGCATTTAGGACAAGGTGTTTTTGTACTCATATAAATCAGCCTAACCCATATTGCTTTTCTTTTCTGAAATGCAATCCCACAGCAGTTAAGAGAAAGACAGAGTCTGAGGCTCTCATCTGCTCAATCCTCCTGGCTTCTAGGTTTGGTTTTTCAGAAGGAACCATGTGGGTATCACTTACTTTCTTTCTCCAACCCTCAGTCCTGGGGAAACACACAGTCTATCACAGGCACCTGCACTTCCTGGAGACCCAAAGCCGCAAAGCCAGGCTCTTGCCCATGTGACCTCCCCTTCACCAACCAGGCGCACTCCCCAGCCCTCACCTCCTGCTGGGGACTGCTGCCTGCACATGGCCTTCTCAGGGACCTGTATCTGGTTCTAAGGCCAGGAGGGTCCCATCCCCCAGGGATCCCCTGACAACCTGCCCCATGCCAGGAGACTTAGATATGGGAAGAGAGCTCCGGCCACTCTCAGGCAGCATGGTGCTGTGATGATGGTCATGGGCTTTGCAAGTTCAAATCTTTGCCCTGCTCCATGAAGCTGTATGACTTTGGGAAAACTTTTTAACCTACCTGAGCCTCAGTTTCCTCATCTGTAAAATGGATTGAACCAACACCTGCCTCAGAGATTGTTGTGAGGAAGGAGTTAAAGTATGCCCAGCTTACGGCAAGCAGTTTATGCACGCTCACCTTGTAGTGATCACATTGGCCCGTGGGTGACACTGAGCCAAGAAAAGCATGAGCTCCGTGTTCGTAAGGGGAGCCACACACCCGACCTACTCACTCCATGCCCTTGGCCAAATTGTTTACTCTATTAAGACCTCAGTGTTATCATAGAAAAATAATAATGGATGGATTGTCCTAAAGGATGACATTCCAGAGCCAGTGGCACACACCCACATTTCCTGAGCCAACCCTGCCTCTGTTCTTAGCCGGAGTCATGTGCCTGAGTCCTGGCCAATAGGATGTGCGTGGACGCTACCTTCCCGCCGCTCTCTCTTTTCCAGTGCGCTCTTCTCTTCTTCAGAAATTGTGGGTGGCTTCTGAAAAAGGGGATGGCGTAGCCATTAGAAGGAAGCAGTGTGGGTCCCTGAGTTACTGCATGGAAGACAGCTGCCCAGAAGGGGCACCCAGCACATAAAGACCTGTGATATGTCTGAGAAATCACTCTAGTGGGATTAGCTCTGAAGTAGTTTTTACATATTTCTACATCTGGAGTGAAGGGAGAAATCCAGCACCAATTATTCTTAAAATGATAACAGCTAAACTTCTAGTGCTTACCATGTGGCAGATGTTGGAGTGAAGCCTTTATGTATATTGTCTCAATATGCTCTTTTAACAATCATTGAATTTAATGTTGTTGTTATTCTCAATCTATAGATAAGAAAACCAAAACTTAAAGAGTCTAATGAGACTTAACTAAAGTCTCAAAAGTACTAAGTAGCAGATCCTGCACCCAAAATCAGGACTTTAGGATTTAAAACCTATGCATATTTTTAACCACGTTGCTAACATGATGCTTCTCTCTTTTTTTTTTTTTTTTTAAGGGGATACACTAAAAATTGGTAGAAACATTCCATGAGCACGGACATTGCGAAACAGAGCATTTTGAACGCCATAGGAGAAGACAGATAAAGTGTTGTCAGGGTACAGCTGAGGAAAAGGTGACTTCCAACTGGGAATCAAGGAAGGCTCCCTGGTAGAGGTAGCATCAGCTATATACATCCGCAGTATCACATCCTCCTGGTCTCTGCAGCATTCTTCACCTCCACTAGCTCTCTCCTCCATCAGTGTGGCTCTTCCTTCTAATTTCCTCCTCCTCCCACTACCTGTTTGTTCAACTGAAATCCTGTATCTTCTCGGAAGCTCCTCTGAGAAAACACAAGAATTTCTACTCAAGGTTAGGTCCATGTGTTTTTGAAAGGATTAATAGAAACCGCAGCTGTCTATCTGGAAGCATGTATTGCAGAGATCCCAGGAAGTGTTGCAGAGAGTAGCAGCATGCAGAGAGCTGATAGGCTGGTCCCTCGGAGTCAGGCTCACTGATGGGGATGTGCTACAGAAGACGGCTAAACCCGGAACTGGGGTGAGGACTGCTATAGTCCTCAGCCTCAAAGGTGAGGTTATGGATGTCAAATTAGATTAACATAATGCACAACGCATTACCTTCCTTATGGAACAATATGTGGTAAGTTACATTGGAAATTCCTTAAATTTCTACCAAGGTAACTAACCTACTGTGTTACAGTCTCTGGGCCAGGGGCCAGGAGTATGTGATCAAGTTCTTGAAACAATTTGGAGGCGTACTATTAGATGAAGAAATATGTTCTGAAATAAGTGGGTCAGTCTTATGCTGTGGCTATGCTAAGGCGCATGGACATGGGAGTATTTAGGTCAAGAAGAGGATATTCTGCAGCACCAGCTACCCAGGAAGAAGTGCCTCAGGTACACAGACCAAACGTGATACAAACAGGGTCAGGCTGTACCGCATTCTGCAGATGTAATTGTCTGGTGTTAGGCTTTCCTCCTCTGAAGTCTTCATCAGGTCCTTTATTCACTTGCTCTTGCAATGGGAGGATTTGGCAGTTAGTACCAAGAGGAAGAATTTGCCCTCAGACATCTGAATTAGAAATAATTACCATTGCTCTTGGCAATAGAGCAAGGATGAGAAAATGCAACCTCAGAGACACAGAGGACTCTGCTCAAACTGAAGTGTTTTTCACAAACTGGAGAAGAAGAAAAGAACAATCCACCCAAATCCCCACCCGGGAAGTCTCTAGAGCAGCCAGTTCATGTCATAGACAAAACTATCTTCTTCTCAGGACAAAAATGGCACCATCAATTCACAAAGAATTTGAAAACAAAGAGAATTCCGGTGGCTATTTGACTCTAATATCCAGCTAACCGAGGCAGAGCAATCAAACTTATTCTTTCTTTCTGGGTCATGCCACTAAAATAAAACACTTTGGCCAACGTGATCGAGCAAATCAGAGTGAATTCCATGCTTCAGCTTTTCAAAATGATTAGCTGCAATCATAAAAATTATATTAGGAATCCAAATTATTTCTAATGGAATGCAGTTATGAGATTATTTTGACACACATTCTCAATTTACACATGGGGAAACTGAGGCACAGAAAGGAAAGAGGCTTGACTGAGATTACACAGCCAGCCTGTGGCCAGTGTTGTCAAAATTACCTGTGCCTCTGGTTTCCTAAAGAAGTTGACTGCTTGTAAGTCCTATGGCAGCCTCAAACAGCCTAAGAGCCAAGATATGGGCAGAGAAGACGTGAGGACCACCTAGACAAGCCATGCATTTCATATCAGAAACCAAGACTCCGAGAGATAAAGGACCTAAAACACAGCTTTCTGGACTTGATTTACCACAAGAAAGCACACTAACTGTATTAGAAACTGTCATACACATTTTAGTTTTTATCATTGTCTTCTATATTTTTGTAAAAGTAATGTAATACTTTGGATAAATTTTAGGATCAGGACAATTTCCTTCACTGTAAAGTGATAACTGGCTGGAGATGAAAATAAATTGGGAATAAAAAAATCTAGATACCTTGAAGATTTTTCAGATGACAATAGGCTGCCTTGTCGTTTTTGAAGAATGTTTGTTCGTTACCCAAACAGTGGCTGAGCATTTACTATCCATTATCCACATGACTTGTGAAAGTCAGAAAGCGACTGTTTTCAGGCTCCACTTTTTAAGGGCCCAAAACTAGGTAGGCAAGACATGATTGATCGTATAATTTTTTGCAAACATCTTTGCTCATTTCCATGTCACTTGCTTCTTCTTCTGGTGGAAGCCATAAAGTTCATACCTCATTGACTTTGGACTTGACCAGTAGGATATGAGAGACAAAAAATATATACTGTCCAAGCAAATGCTTTAAAAGACATGGAAACTTTCTTCCACTACTCTTCTGCCTTCCTCCATGACAGTGTCGTGTCCCAGAGAGATGCTGCTCTATTAGCCCGGGTCTCAGAATGAGAAGACATTAGATGCAGCTCCGACCCACAGAGCTGCAAACTAAAGCAGAGCCGACCAGCAGCCTACATATAACATGAATGAGACATAAATATACATTGTTAAGACTGTGGGGCCACTTGTTACAAAAGCAAAGCTGATGAATAGAGAGGACATAAGGATTGTACAAAGCAATTCTAACACAAGACAGAAGTTGACTTCTAAGAGAAATACAGACACAATTTTATGTCTACAGAAAGAAGCAGATTGTGTCTGTTGATAAAAAGTAGGAAATCTTTATGAAGTGTTGGTATGAGAGCTGGACACCAAATCTAGTAGGACTTGAACACTGAAATAAGATGGGAGAGATTCTGATGCTCACATTGTTATTCAGGGCTGGGCAGGAAGTTGGCAAGGAGGCAGTAGGACTTGAATATCTGAGAAAAGCCTGTTTCTCCTCCATTATCTTGCAAATCCTCTAGGATTGTACTCATTTTGGTGAACTACTGTCTATGTGTAGAATGTTAGAAGCCCTGGTCATAATAGACTAACTTCTTTCCCATAGGTACTCTCACGAACAGAGTGCCTAACGTGATATACGTTGGATGGAGATCAGGAGGCCTTGCCTGGATTTAGAAGTGAGAGAAAATATGAGACCAGTCATCAGAACTGGGCTTATTGTTCTTGAGATTTAAGGGCTTTGTGATTTTGGATTATGTGTCACCCCTACCTGGCCTCAATTTCTCCACCCATCTACTGCGAGGCTGGAGTGAGAATCTCTGAGGACTCTTTTAATTCTGAAAAATCCAAGATGCTAAGGATTCATTTTCATGAAAGGCTCCAATGTTAGATTTCATTCTGGCTGCCAATTAAGTGTCATGTCACACACATATATAAGGTTGCTGTGTTGACCCAGACAATGAAAAACATCAGCTTTGTCTATGATAAAGGTCTACCAGTTAATTGCCAGTCTCCTCACTCCCCTGGGTCTCGTTCTTTCCCATTCATGTTAACCTTTAATTTTCCTCTATCGCTTTTTAAAAACAGTATGTATTCTTTAGGGAGCCTTTCTTCCTCACACCCTCTAAATCTTACCTGTTTATAAACATTGCTGAATTCCATATTTGATATCTTCCATTTCTATCTTCTTATTTCTTCCTCTAATTCTGAAATAACCTGAAGCTTATCAATGTATGACTGTTTCTGAGTTGCTCAAGCTGAAAATCTGGGTTGTTCTTGACTTTTTTTTAAATTTATTTGTATTATATTTTGAGCTCTGGGGTACATGTGCAGAACATGCAGGATTGTTACATAGGTATACACGTGCCGTGGTGGTTTGCTGCATCCATCCCCCCGTCACCTACATTAGCTATTTCTCCTGTTACCCTCCCCAATCACCCCACCCACTGCTATTCCTCCTCTAGCCCTCCCACGCCTGACAAGTCCCAGTGTGAGATGTTCCCCTCCCTGTGTCCGTGTGTTCTCATTGTTCAACATCCACTTATGAGTGAGAACATGCGGTGTTTGGTTTTCTGTTCTTGTGTCAATTTGCTGAGAATGATGGTTTCCAGCTTCACCATGTCCCTGAAAAGGACATTAACTTATCCGTTTTTATGGTTGCATAGTATTCTATGGTGTATATGTGTCACATTTTCTTTATCCAGTATCCCATATACAAAAGCTATGCCTCTAGAAAATTCTGTTGGCCCTCTCTTAAAAATATATTTCAAATTTGAGCTCTTCTCCCAACCTTGACACCATCACTCATTAGTACTCTTTCACTAAGTCTGTAATTTTACTATTGCTATCGTTTAATTAGTGTCCCTTCTCCTTCTCTGGTTCCTGTAGCTGCTCTCCACACAGCTGTCAGCATGATATTTTACAAAGTAAATTCAGTATCGCTGCCAGGAAACTGTAGCGCTCAGATCTCCTGCTGCGAGGAGCATAAATAATCAACAATTCCAGCTGCTGTTCCTCTGGATCCAGTAACTTATTTTTGCCAATGCTATACTTCTCAGGAGCTGCTCCCAGCCCGTAACCAAGCACGGTGAAGGTACTAATTCAGGCCCATAGCTGCAAGATGTAGAACTCTAGCAATTGATGACCTTGGTTCAAGAACAACCATTGCCTTGGACAAACATTTCTTGGAACCTAAAACAGTCCAAGGGGATTTCTAACCAATTCTCCTTCTTTCTCCCTCTTTTTTTTCACAGAGGTCAGATCTGCATTGAGGTTGGAAGGTGCTGCTCACTTACTTTAGCACTCAGAGGCTTTTGCATCAAGGCATTTGTAAATGAATTCCAAATAGGACCAATCAAATAAATTTATTCTCAGACACATCATAATAAATCTGCTGAAAACTTAAAGAAAAAAATCTGAAAGCAACCAGAGAAAAGTTACATGGATCTTTAGGGAGAATAATTATATAAATAATTGGAGACTTCTTATCTAAAACATTGAAGGCCAGAAGGAAGTGGACAACATTTTTAAAGTGCTAGGGGAAAAAAAAAAAAAAAAAAAAAAAAAAAAAAACCTGTCAACCCAGATCTCTACAGCCAGTGAAATTATTTTTCAGGAATAAAGGTGAAATAAAAACATACTCAGATGAAAGAAAACTAAGAATTTGTCACCAGCTGACTGTCTTTTAAAAAATGCTAAAGAATGTTCTTTAAATGAAAACCTTTAAAAAACTACAAAAGAGATATAGTCAAAACTTCAATAGATGGATACAACTTATTTAAATAATCGAAAAGAAAATATCCAAAGAAAATAAGAGAATAAAAGAAGTAACAAATAATAAATAATAAAGTGGCAGACTTGTCTCTAAGAAATATTGTATTAATTGTAACTAATTTAAATAGGATAGTTAAAAGACAAAGATTGTCAAATTGGATAATAAAAAATGTATGACCCTGTTTTTGCCTATTCAGTATGATGTTGGCTGTGAATGTGTCATAGAGGGCTTTTATTATTTTAAGGTGTGTTCCTGCAATGCCTAGTCTGTTGGGAATTTTTGTCATGAAGGGATGTTGGGTTGGATTGTATTGAAAGCTTTCCTTGCATCTATTGAGATGCTCATATGTTTTTTGTTTTTATTTATTTTTATGTGGTAAATCACATGTATTGATTTGTATATGTTTAGCCAGCCTTGCATCCCAGAATACAGTCTAGTTGATTGTGGCATACTGACTTTTTGTTATGCTGCTTGATTCTGTTTGCCAGTATTTGGTTAATAATTTTTGTCTGTGTTCATGAGGGATATTGGCCTGAAGTTACTTTTATTCAGCTTATCTCTGTCAGATTTTGGTTCAGGCTGATGCTGGCTTTGCAAATGAGTTAGGAAGAAGCCTCTCTTCCTCAAGTTCTTTGTTTCAGTAGGACTGGTGTCAGTTCTTCTTCGTAAATGTGGTAAAATTCAGCTGTGAATCCATGAATCCATATCTGGTCCAGGGTCCTTTTTGGTTGATAGTTTTTTTTGTTGTTGTTGTTTTTGTTTTTATTACTGGTTCAACTTTAGAATTTATTATTGGTATGTTCAAGTTTTCACTTTCTTCCTGGTTCAATCTTGGGAGATTTTGTTTCCATGAATTTATCCATTTCCTCTAGATTTTCTAGATTTTCTGTATTTTTGTGGGATCAGTTGTAAATAGGGCAATACTGATGTATGCATGATGGCACTGGTCATGATTTGCTTCATGAATGTTCATTTTATTACTATGCTTCTCAACATGCATATATTAAGTATATTATTTTGTCTGACTCAAATAATAAATAACTTTTTAAAAGAATAAGAAGAGAAGGAACAGAAAATAAACTGGGTATATAACTGCTTAGGAATGTAGAGCATGGCCTGAGTATTAAAGCTTGGTTGAGGCATAATTACTAAAGTAAAGATCACTTTAATGCATTAAAGATCAAAATGTAAGAGAAAACATAAAAAAATTTTGGATATCTAGATATATTGGAAATTTTTATGGTATCTGAAAAGGTAACAATTTTCTTATATAAGCACTCCCCCAGTCTCCCTTAAGAAAGACATATTGACATAAAACGTGTGATTATATTAAAATCAAAACTTCTATCATCTTAAGTCACCACACCATATAGATCATGAAAAGACAATTCACAAACTGGAAGAAGAGTTGTAACACAAAAAGCAATAAAAGGCTCATATCCAAAATATTGATACGTAAGCACTTAATCCAAATTAATAAGAAAACCATAAAATTCAACAGAATTATAGGCAAAATCCTTGAACAGTTCCCTTCACAGAAAGAAGGCACAAAAGACAAATACACATATATACATATATATAATTAGTACAAATATACATATATAATTAGTAGCCAGTGAAGTATATACTAAGACCACTTGCAACCGCTAGATATGTAAAAACTAAGATCCCCAACGATGACAAGTGTTGGTGACTCCATTTTATCTCATTGTTGAAAGTCAAAGTTGGTACCTTCCCTTTGGAAAGTAATTTTACATATTCTTGTAAAACTGAAAATTTCTAATTTCAAATATGACACATTCTATTCTCAGATGTATGCGCTCCAGGACACATGCACAAGAATGTTTACATAGGGCTGTTTATTGTAGAAAAAAAAAACTGGACCCAATTCATGTACCCATGAACTGGAGAATACATAAATGACATTGAGGTATATCCAGTCACTGGATTACTACACACAAGTAAAACTGAATCACTGCCATAAGTCAACATAGGTATATTTTAAAGTATAAAGTGGATTGATTAGTGATAGGTATAGATTCTTACAGAGAGAATGATGCCATTTTTATCAAACCCAAAATAATAATATTTAAAAACCCAATACATTGTTTAGGAATACACATACACATGAAATATTTAAAAAGAGAATAACCAGAAATTCTCTGAGAGGGCGTTGATATGGTTCGGCTATGACTCCACCCAAATCTCATCTTGAACTGTAACTCTCATAATTCCCACATGTCATGGGAGGGAGCTGGTGGGAGGTAGTTGAATCATGGGGGTGAGTTTTTCCCGTGATGTTCTCATGATAGTCAATATGTCTCACAAGATATGATGGTTTCATACAAGGGCAGTTCCCCTACACACACCATGTAATGCATGACTTTGCTCCTCCTTCACCTTCCACCATGATTGTGAAGTCTCCCCAGCCATGTGAAACTGTGAGTCCATTAACCTCTTTTCTTTATAAATTACCCAGTCTCAGGTATGTCTTCATTGGCAGTGTGAGAACAGGGAAATAGTTACATATATATTATGGCACTGGTAATGATTTACTTCATGAATGTTCATTTCATTATTATGCTTCTTCACATGCATATATTAAATATATTATTTTGTATGAGTCAAATATTAAACAATAACTTTAAAAAGCAAAAGAGAAGAAACAGAAAATAAACTGGGTATACAGCTACTTAAGAAATGCAGAGCCAGGCCTGAGTATTAAAGCTTGGTTGAGTCTTGATTATTAAAAAGAAGGAAAAGCTTATCTGTTGTATAATAACGGCAAATGGCAAGATGTATGTTCTTGTTTTCATTTGCTACATTGAAATCCATATCCAAATCGAATGGTTTAAGCAGACAAGTCATTTATGTTTCTCATGAATCGTCAGTTAGTGCAGGGCTCAGCAGAGAATGACTCCATTCACTGTCAGCAGGGAAGCTTCAGACCTGGGACTGGAATCCTTAAGGGTTTGCATACTTACAGGTTGGGGTTGGAAAGACTTAGCCAGCTGGAGGCTGAACTAGGTGGGATTCTGTAAGCATTTCACCCTCTTTCTACTTCTATGTGTTTTCTCCAGCCTGGCAGCTGCAGAGCAGTCAGAGATATTGGTACAGGGCTTCACAGATGTATTCTCAACAGAGAGAGATGGGGAAAGCTTATGTGTCCTTTTTTAACTCAGCCTCAGAAACCATACGGTGGCATTCCTGCCACCTTCTCTTCATCAAGGCAGTCACTAAAGCCCACTCACTTGCAAGAGGAGGGACAATCAATACTTCTTCTTGATGGGGAAATATGAAGGTTGTGGAAGAACACGTAGAACTGGAAATGTTGTTGTGGCCTCTCTTGGAAAACACAATCTGCTGCCGTGTGTTATGTTTCAGTCAGCAGCCGGGTTGGAGCGGAATCAGGAGTCCAGGAAGAGATAAGCAAGAATAAAGGTCGAAACAGCTGCGGAACCCGCTGAAGTGTAGGATGAGGCACTCAGGTTTGCCATAGGAGCTAAAGGGAGTCACAGCAAATTCAAGATTTAAAGGATGAGGAGGAAAAAACGTCATTCAAATAATATGGTTTGTACCAACATGAAAAGGATGAATATCAGGTGGAAGAAGTTAGTGGAAGAAAGCTCGGGAGGATGCTTTGCCCAGCCAGGCTGGTGTAAGAGCACCTAGGGGTGACTACAGAGATTGTAAGAAAAGAAAAATGTGCCACACTTGGAGGGAAAAGATGAGAACAGGGAGCTTACATGTGACACGTCTGTGAGTAACCAGCAGTTGTCCAAGGCTACCGGTCTCAGGGTGGCATCTTCATTAATAAGCAGGATCATCACAAGGAAGTATTCCTAAAGTACCACGCCATTGGTTCTCAAAAAGCAACCAGGCACCGCTGCATTGCAGACAGAATGTGATGTCCTGTCAGAAGGGGAACTGAATAATTTAAAGTGATGTCGTCCATAAATATTTAAGCATATGAAACAATGTTCATGAGACATTGTTAAGTTAAAAAAAAAAGGCAGATTGCAAAATAGTATAAATGCACGGAAAGAAAAGAAAATGTTTGCTAAAATATTAACCGGATTTATTTCCAGATGGGAAAATTATCAACTACATTTTCTCATTTTTTTTGTAGGCTAAATTTCTATGCTAAAAAAATAGTAAATATATATATATATTTTAATCCAGAGAGACTATGTTTTAATGAGATTTATTCAATCAACACTTGACTACAAAATTTTGTTTCCTCTGTGAAGAGGTTTGCTTAACTAAAGCTTTTTTTTTTTTTTTTACCTATTCAATTCAGCAGCAGATCTCAAAGCTTCACTTTCTTCCTGGATTCAAGGATGGCAAAATTATTTTCTTAATAATAATGATATACTATTTTTCTTTGTCACTGTGTTGGCATTTGCAGGGATGAGGGGTGAAAAGAAAGCTTCATGTGGCTCTTTCACATGAAGCAAGGTTAGGTAGTGTCACCACACTGTCCAAGAAGCTACTGTATTGACTGCCACACACTTTCAGCCAAAAAAAAAGGAGGGAAAAAAAAGGGAAGAGGGAATCAGTTTTGCTGAAGCATGTCCTTGATGGAGTAGTAAAAATATTAATTGTATTATATATCTTGGTAATATTATGTGCTACAACATAGGAGCTACATGTCCAGTGTTTCTGCATGCCCTATGCTTGGAAAGGCACATGTGTGACTGTGTGAGTTACAAGGTGAACTCACCGCTCTGTCCATAGAGCTGCCATTTTCAATTAAATGAGAAACTGACAAACTACAGTAATTAAACGTGATTATGTGGCAGACACTTTTGTGAAAATGAGCAAAGTAAATCTCCCACTGCAGAGACAAACAATTGACAGTATTTGTTGCTAGTAACAAAACTTGAAATTGTAAGTAAAAAATATAACTCTTTGAAGACATGTCCCTTCTACCATGAAGTTGCCTGCTTTCCAATAATTATAGATTTGATGAGATAGTTGGTGATTTGCTTTTCGATACTGTATAATGAAATGTGTTGACATTTGAAAGTTCCACAGTAACTCAATTGAGCAATATTTTTCAACTAATCAATGCATGATGTTATAAGGTTGTATATGGGGAATGTATCTATTCAAAGTACGAGAAAGTCAACGTAAAATGAGACAAAAATTTTATCAATATAGTTTTAGATTCTGCATAGCAGAATGTGTAAGAAACTACTACTTGTTGAGTTTTGTTCAGTAGAAAATAAAAATTTCTAGAATTATCTTAAAAGGCCACTAAAATACTCCTTCTTTTTCTACCTCCATATCTGTGTAAGGCCAGGTTTTCATCATATACTTCATTCAAAACAGTCTATCCCATCAGCCTGCATGCAGACGATGAGATTGGAACCCAGCTGTGTTCCACTGATCCAGACATTAAAAAGATTTGCAAAAATGAAACACAATGCCACTTCTCACTGTATTTTTAAATTAAAAGAAAACTATAATTTTGTGGTTTGGAAAATATGGGTTTTTTTTTCTTAAAATGTTACCTTTATTGCCATAAAATGGGATTATTAATTTAAAAAAATTAGTATTTGAAAATTATGTTTTAATTTCTATTACTGTAAATGTCACTATGTATAATCCACATAAATAATGCATTTTGGGTTCCTCAGTAATTTTTTAGTGAAAAACGGTCCTGAGACCAAAATATCTGGAAGTCACTACATTGTAGGAAACCAAATAGAAGATACACAGGAGGAAACTCCCTTCTTCCTGAATGTCTTTTTATTAGGCCACGGCAACTGGAGGTCCAATAGCCATCCTGAGGGGCAGATGAAAGATGAAGCCAGTCAGCCTAGGACTTTTCCAGCAGAACCACGGAAAATGTCTGGGTGCTTGCTGACATCACTGAACAACCCTGTCAATCAACTCTATTTACTTAGCTTTGGGGTTCTCATTTTGTGAGGTAATGAGAATATTCTGATTTTCAAGCCACTCTTAGATGGATATTTCTATTATTGGAGCTAATGGCATCATAACTGCTAAACAGACCATGTCACCTTGCAATTGGAGGAATCAGGAACTTACCCAGCTGTATCAGGTACTGCTATATGATCTCGTATGTTTTATCCCACATAACCTGCACAATTGATGTTGTGAAGGGGCTGTATTAGTCCTATCTAACAGATCTGGTAACTGAGGCACAGAGCAGGTGCAGCAACTATCCAAGCTCACATAGATAAAGTTGCATTTAATACTCAAACTATATTCTCTTTCACTTCAAAGCCTATTTTCTTTTTATTATAACCTGCACTACAAGTCTGTATTTCCCCCAACATAGCGAGCATAAACATTTCAGAATGCTTTCCAAACACCACTGTAATCTTTCAAATTTAATAATCAAATGCAATTGAGCTTTGTTTATTTTTAATTTTCTGTTTTACTTCATAATTACCTAGGCAGTTAGCTTTCTCTTGCTGTACTTGTAGAATTGTTTTCATATTTCACATAACCTTTTTTCCACTCTGTATTGTAATTATGTCTCGCTATGTGGGTATTCCTAGTGGACTGTAAATTCCGGCATAGGGCTTCACATATAATGAAGTTTTGTAACAGGAAGTTTAGAGATAGTAACTTATAACGGGGTTTTGTAACAGTAGGTTTAGCGATGGAAGCTTCATGTAGCATTCACGGTGGGCCAGGCACTTGATACATATCACCACTGTTCCTGGTTGTTGTGATTTAACATGATTATTATTATCCTCATTTCATAGATGAGGAAACTAAGGCTAGCAAGGCTGACCCAGCTAAAGATACGCGGACAGTTCCTGTCAGAGCCAGGATTCCAGCACACTTCCTTCTTACAGTATTAAGGAGCAAAACTTGAAGGTTATCTAATGCCTCTTGTGACAAGAAAGCCAGTCTTTACTGGAGAACCCATTCTCCTGGAGAAAAAGTCTAATAATAATTACAAAGTGTTTTCTTAGCCAGATTTGCATTTCTACCCATAATCCTATGATCACTAGTATCCAGATATTTGGATTTTAGTTAAAATTATCTGAGCCCCAAAGAGACAGAGACAGTCGAGGGGAGAGAGAAAAAGAAAGAGAAAGATGGTAGGGTCCTGAGTGGAGGGAGGGCTGCCAAGAGTTCAGTTTCATAGAGGATCATAGCTACTGAGTTATGGAATTTCTGCTACTTTTTAGTGTTTTACCTTGTATTATGCCACACATCATGCTAAGCATGTTACAATGATTTTTTTTTTTTTTTTTTTTTTTTTTTGAGATGGAGTTTCACTCTTGTTGCCCAGGCTGGAGTGCAATGGCGTGATCTCGGCTCACTGCAACCTCTGCCTCCTGGGATTAAGTGATTTTCCTGCCTCAGCCTCCCTAGTAGTTGGGACTACAGGCAAGTGCCACCCTGCCTGGATAGTTCTATATTTTTAGTAGAGATGTGTTTTCACCACGTTGGCCAGGCTGGTCTCGAACTCCTGACTTTGTGATCCTCCCACCTCGACCTCCCAAAGTCCTGGTATTACAGGCGTGAGCTACCACACCTGGCCACAATGATCTCTTATTTCTTACAGCAATCCTAGCAGTTTAGTGGCATTACTGTTATTTTAAAGTTGGAAAAAATGAGTAACAGGGATGTTAATCTACTTACGCAAGTTTACGCAACTAGTGAATGGTAGAGTCCAATGCAAACGGTCTATCCCCAAAGCCTCTGCCTCCCACACTGGACTTCGCTGCTTTTTCCATATACCTGGAAAAGAAGGGAACCAGGGAGAAAAGAGATACAAACCACAGAAGAACCTCCTCTCTCTGGCATAAGGTAAAAAACAAACAAATAAATAAACAAAGAAAAACAACAACAACAAAAAACTACATTGCGGCAAACTTTGACAAATTTGTTCAAGTGCCTGCATTACACATCGTAATTCTTGGAGAACAGAGTTTTGCAAACAACTTAATGAGCAATTTTAATTTTCCCTTTGGTTTTTAGCTTGTCTTTTATCCTTTTAACTAAATCTGGAAAGAGCACTTAACCAAATACATTTTCGGAAAATGAGTGAACTTTATCGGAGTCACTTATCAAAACCTTTTCCCGCCCTTACTTTTATTTCAAATGCTCAGCTAAAAAGAGTGAAGGTGGGAGCTCTAACTAGTCACAGCCAACTCCATTGCACATTTGCTTTAATTTACAGAATGAGACATGCAGATCTTAAGAAGCATAATTGAATGAGTTTTGACAAATACATGCATTCATGTAACCAAGGCTCAACTGTGCTAAATGGTCTCCAAAGAACTGCCAATAGACTCTCCTCTCCCATTTGTGACTGCTGCTCCTCCCATCAAGAGGTGAAGTCTATTTCCCAATTTATGTGGCAGAATTAAGGCTCTGAATGTTCCAGACTTAGCCCTTAAGAAGCCTGCTTCTGTACCTGCATCCTGTAAAAAACCAGTACAAACAACAGGAGGAAGAGAGCCCACATACTGGAGTGTCAGTGCCAATGACCAGCAACACTGGCAGACAGGTATGAGGAGACTTCTTGGCCATGCCAACCTTTGCCATGTTCCTGGCTGAAGGCAGCTCACAGGACAACAAAGAACCACCGAACCAAGCCCTGCACAAGTGGTTGAATTACATGGATGCCTCTTATTCTTGTGGTGGTTTGTTTCACAGAAAACCATAATTGATACACCAGGAAAGATACATCGTATTTTTATAATCACAGAGCATTTTCTTATGATCACTTGTAGTCAATTCCAGCCTATACACAGGTAAACACTGCTTGTATTTCTACACAGGTAGTTTACTTGAATCTACTTAACAAGGAAGGAAATGATAGAATGTTCACTCTTTTGTATCTTCTTTGAATGAACATTAATGTTTCTGATATTCACCCATGTGGGTGTTTATTAGTTTGTTATTTTTCACAGTTGTATAATATTCTGAGAGTATATCAACATCTGTTTATGTGCTTTCCTGATGATAAACATTTGGGTCATTTTTGTTTGTTTGTTTTTGACTAGGATCAATCAAACTGCTTTGAAAATTCTGATACACATCTTTCTGTGGAGATATGTTGTCATTTCTCTCCCATAAATCCCTAGAAAGGGTCAGGGGGGTGGGGTCATAAGAGAGCTGAATCTTTAATTTTCAGTGAAACCACTGAACAGTTTTCCCAAATGGTTGTACCATTTTACATTATCCACAATATGTATGAGGCCCAGTTGCAACACATCCTCACCAGTATTTGAAATTTTTTGTCATTCTAGTTTATGGGTTTTTTTTTTTTTTTTTGGAGATGGAGTTTTTCTCTTGTTGCCCAGGCTGGAGGGCAATGGTACAATCTCTGCTCACCGCAACTTGGGTTCAAACAATTCTCCTGCCTTAGCCTCCTGAGTAGCTGAGATTACAGGCATGTGCCTCCACACATGGCTAATTTTGTATTTTTAGTAGAGACATGGTTTCACCATCTTGGTCAGGCTGGTCTTGAACTCCTGACCTCCACCTCACCTGACCTGTCATTCTAGTTTTTAATACATACTTCTTGATTACTATTATATTTAAACACATTTAAAGCTTGTCTCTTGCCCATTTTTATTGGGCTGCAATCTCATTTTGATGTGTGGAAGCTCCTTACATATACTCTGAATAATTTTTTTGTCAGATATATATATTGAAAATGCTTTTTCTCCCTTAGTCTGTGGCTTGCCTTTTTATTTTCTTACTGGTGTTTTTTGATGCCTTGAAAATAATTTAATGAAGTCAAATTTGTTGATTTTATTCTCTTTTGTTTAGTGCTTTTTGTTTTCTAAGATATAGGGTCACAAAGTTGTTTTTTTTTTTTTGTTTTCTTCTAGAATCTTGGGAGTTTTACCTTACCTTTACCTACAGTCCATCTCAAAATATTTTTTGTGTGTGGTATGAGGTAAAGTTTAATTATGTGTGTGTGTGTTTGTGTGTGTGTGTATAATAGTTGTTCCAGGGTCAATTGTTGAAAAGACTTTCCTTTTCCCATGATATTGCATGGTAACTTGGCCAAAAATTAATAGATCATATGTTTGTGAGTCTGTTTCTGAATTTTCTATTCAGTTCTATTGAGTTTTTCTATTCTCACTCCAATACTACACTATTTACAACATTAAAGTTTAGGAACACTTCAAATAGTGTAAGTTTTCCAATTTTATGTTTTTCTTTAATGATATTTTACATTTTATTATAAATTTTAGAATCAGCTTGTCAATTTTTAAAATAAATCCCTTCAGACTTTTGATTGGCATTGTATTCTACCTAAGATCTACTCCTGAAGGGAAGTGCCAGGTACATGGATTTTCCCATTCATGAACATAGTAAATAAAGACATCTTTTAGCAACTTTTGCTAATTTTAAGTGGAGAGGGCTTGTGTATCATTGGAAAATATATATTCAGCATTTTGCAATTTTTAACTCTATTATAAATAGTGACTTTCAATTATTGTCTATTATTTGCTTCTGGTACATAGAAATTCTTTATTCTTATTTATTTATTTATTTATTTTATATTCTAGTCTTGTATTCTGCATCCTTGCTAAACTTACATGCTAATTTAAGGATTTGCACTTTGGGTTTTGGTTTAAGAGTTTCTAGGATTATATATGTGAATAATCAAGTCATCCATGGATAAAGATAATTTTACTTCTTTTGTGCCAATCTTAATGCCACTTTTTAAAGTTTCTGGCCTAGTATTTTCAAAGATCAACAGTATAATGTAAAGAGAAGTACAGAAAGTGGACATCTTGCTGTATTGCCAATCTTTGTAGCAAGTGAACAATAATTTTTCATTAAGTAAGAATTGTCTGTAGGAATTTTATAGATGCTATTTGTCAGATTAAGGAAGTTTCTTTGTACTTCTAGTTTGTTGGTAGATTACAATTTTTTTTAAATCATGACTGTTTAGATTACTTTTATGCATATATTAAAATGATCAAATAAAACTTCATGTTTTTACTGTTAATATGGGATATTTTACCAATTGATTTTCAAATATTAAACCAACTTTGCATTCTTAAAATAAATCCTACTTGCTCATATTACATTTTATTACTAATATATTGCTGTATTTGATTGATTTACAAAAATGACCCCAGATAAATGTCAAAGTGAAACTAATTGTGGATCTATGTTTACAAAAGCTATTGATGTTTTATTGGTAATGTTTTTGTGTGGTTTTTGATCTGATAAAACAAATTTGGAACTATTTTCTTCTCTTCTAATTTCTGAGACAGTATGTGTTGAGAAAGTATGCATAAACTTGTTAACTGTTAATTGATTATTGGTAAAATTTACCAAGGAAACAATATGGATGTGGAATTTTCTGAGTATAAAATTTTGAAAATCCTAATTCAATTTATGTAATAAATGCAGGGATACCTAAATTATCTATTCCTTCTTTTGTAAGAAATGCTGTAGTAGTTTCTGTTTTGCAAAATATTTATCCTTTTCTTCTAAGTTGTCAAATGTACTATAATAAAGTTATTTATTATATTTTCTTACTGTACTTTCCTCTTGATATCTGTAGGACTAAAGATTTTTTAAGACTACATCCTCTTTTATTCCTAATATTGGTAATCTATTCTCTCTGTCTCTCTCTTCCTTTCTCTATTAGCCTGGCTGCAGATTTTTGTAAAGCACAAGCTTTTAGTTGCATTGAATTTTACTATTGTTTTCTATTTCTATTGAAGTGATTTCCCCCTTTATTATTAATTTTTACTTCCTACTTTGTGTTTAGTTTCTCTTCTCATTCTAATTTCTTACAGTAGAAGTTTAGACAATTGATTTTATAGCATTCTTTTTTCTAATATGAGAATTTGACTGTATGAAGTTTCCTCTACACACTGTTTTATCTACATCTCACATATTTTTAACTTTTTTATTTTCATTTGTTTTCCTCTTTTTATTTTTAATGTGTTTGTGTTTTCATATTTGAGAGGTTATTATTGTAGATAGCATAGTTGGTTCTAGCTTATTTGTTAACTATGCGAATGTCTACCTTATATTTGGCATATTTAGATCATTTACGTGTAATGTAATACTCAATATGGTTAGATTTAAATATTCTGTCTTAGTATTTATTTTCTATTTGTCTCAAGTGTTCTTTCTCTTTATTTCCCCTTTGCTTTCTTTCTTTTGAATTAGTTGTTTGTTATGAGTCCATGTTTTCTTAAGTTAAAGCTTCTGGCTCTAACTTTTTATTTTGCTGTTTTATTATTTTAATTATTATACTTAACTTATTCCATTTTATTTTTAAATATCATATCAATTCAAATATAAAGTAAAACTCTTATAGTGGCATGCTTTCAATTCCTTTTTACACATTTTATGCTGTTGTTATCATATATTTTATTCTGTGTTATAGATATCACTAAATATATGCATAACACAGATTTAAATAAAGCATTAGCCATTTGGTTATTTATTAAAAAGTATTAAAATTTAAAAAGTTTCATACATATCTATATATCTGACTTTACGTGGCTACACTACTGCTTCTGGCACTCATCCTTTATATAAGTCTGAATTTTCACCTGATTTTATTTTTCTTCTTTCTGAAGAAATTCCTTGAGCACTTTTTCTTATGTGAGATTTCTGGTGATAAATTTACTCACATTTTAAAAAATATAAAATATATTAATTATATATTTACTTTTGAAGAATATTATTGCTCATAGAATTCTGAATTGAAACATTTTTTCAGCATTTAAAAGATGTCATTTCATTGACTCTTAACCCTCATCATATTTAATAAAAAGTCCATCATAATTATTTATTTATTCCTCTATATAGAGCACACATTTTACTCTACTTTAATGATTTTTTTCTTTATTTATTGTTTGCATTAGTTTGACTATGATGGGGACATAATTTTATCTGCTTGTGATTTCCTGGGCTTCTTGAGCCTGTAAATGAATATTTTTCTCCAAATTTGGACATTTCTGACCATTTACATTTTCATTTATTTGTCCACCCCATCTTCTCTTTTCTCTCCTTCTAAAACTTTAATTATATGCTAGACTGTTTCAAACTGTGCAATACATCACTGTGGTTCTGATTATTTTAATACTTTCTTTCTTCTCTGGGCTTTGCATTAAATAATTTGTATTGATCTAGTCACTGATCCTGTGTCCTGCTGTATTCAATCTTTTAAGTGTATTATTGTACTACTTAGTTTATATATTGTATTTTTTCAGTTGTAAAATTTTCATTAGGTTCTCTTTAGTAGTTTTTAATCTCTCTCCTGAGAGTGATCAATGTTTGCCTATGATTTTAAAAGTTTATAATAGCTTTATTGAAGTTATTTTCTACAAATTCTAACACCTGAGTCAGTTGACAGCCTGCTTCTTTTGACTGTATTTTCTCTTGATTACAAGCCACATTTTTCTACTTCTTGGCATGTTTAGTGAATTTTTATTGTATACTTGATATTAGGAATTTATGTGAACACTCTGGATTTTATCACCCTCAAAATAACATTGACGTTTTTGTTTGCTTTCTTCTGACAATGAAATTACTAAATCACCTGATCCTGTTGTAGCTTGGATTTATGCCTTTCTAAGACTAGTTTACTTTGGTTTTTCACTTAATTCTGGCTCTTATGACATAGAGCTTCTGTGTTTTCAATGAGAAGTCAAACGCTTTATGAAATCCCTCTAATCTGGTGGGACTTTAACTCCATATTGCTTCTCCCCAGTGGTGGGCAACTCTAACACTACTCAGTTCCTTAGACCTCAAATACTGTCTTCCACCAAACTTCTTCATGTCCTTTAATGTCTGTCATACACACCAATGCTGAAATTGTTAGTACAAGTGTGAGGTAATTAAAATGAATTATGGATGGTCTTTCCTTCCTAGGAGAAAACACTTAATTAATTTAAGTAAAAATAAAAAGAAAAAAGATGGCAATTATCTTAGTCTTCACTGCAAATCATCCTGACTCTGCTCTAATCCCACGTTTTACTTTGAGTGAGTCTAACTCTCCAGGCAACAAAAGTAGGCAAGCAGAGCGATTTATACACTGGGGATCTTCAAGACGATGCCAGGACAACTCACATGGATTACCAAGGACGGAGATTCCGCAATTGCCCAGCCCACTGTTTCTTCTGAGCAGAGCTGCTTACCAATTATTCAGTGCTGGCATCCGACGACTGTGATGCAGCTATCCCACTAACCTTGGCCAGTCATCAGATGGAACTTTGGAGAACACAGGCTCAGGCTTAGACTTATGATTCCATTTCACCATGCTTTGGGAACTTAGGGTAAACTGATAATCTCGGTTAGGAAAAATTTTAGGCACCTTTATTTATATGGGTTTTGTAGTTATTACAAATTACCTTCATTATTAGTTGTGTAGTTATTCAGTGTTATTATTTTCCATGGGCCATGCAACCATCTAATATTTTATATCTTGCTTGTATTCATTCTGTTAGTCTACCTGTCTTAATCATTTATGCTGCTATGACAGAGGTTCGGAGGTTAGGTAATTTATAAAAAACATATTTTATTCTCACAGTTCTAGAGCCTAGGAAATCCAGGGTCAAAATGTGTTCGGGTCTGGTGTCTGACAAGGGCCTGGTTTCCACATCTGAGGTCATTCTTTGAATGCTACATCCTCCAGAGGGAAGAAATGCTGATCCTTCCATGGCAGAAGAACAGAAGAGAGCAAATTACCAGAAGTATTTCTGTAACCACATTAACCCATCATTAGGATAAAAGCCCCCCTGACCTACAGACTTCCCACCGAGTTCTGTATTCCAGCATGGTTGCTTTGGGAATTAAGATTCACATGAGTTTCGGAGGGGCCAAGAACACTCGAACTGCTCTGCTCAAATCATCCTATGAGTCGGGTTTGTGACCTCAGTTTTATAGCAGAAGAAACTGAAGCCCATGAGCTAGCCTATCAAACATCATTGAGACTCAAGTTCAGGTGAGTTTGGTAGGAAATATGGTTGTCAATCACAGAAAGCACTGACATAGTGGGAGTCAGGGCAGTAGGTCTGAAATATTCCTTCTGGGTAGTGACTGACTTTGGATATAGACATACTGATGGAAGAACAGTTTTTCCATGGGACTTTTCAGAATCTTGTTCTGATTATCTGGGGCTCCAGACATCTACCCACCTCCTTTCAGACCTCTACCTGGAGAACACAGGACCCTGCAGTCCTAATCACAAGTGGCAACTCTTCCCAAAACAGCCAAATCACCTTAAGGCTTGACTTTGAGCTTTGAGTAAGTCATGCTGTTCAGGCCCTTGCCAATCCAATTCACCTGCCTGATTAAGCTCACCTGGAAATTCCCATGTACTCACATCCTTTGAAACACTTCCCCTAAGGTCTGGCACTGTATCCCAGAAGGTTCCCTCACTCCTATTCCTTGCCTATGCTTAATCCTGGCCTATGATACTCAGCTAATAATGACATCACAGCCTAAAGCAATAAGCAATCTTGTCCCATAGGGAGGAGGAAAGCTTTCCTCTCTCTCAAAATATTACTATTCTCAGGTACTAAGGGTACTAACTTCAGAATAAAATCATAAATCTGGAAGCTTCTTTAAAAGTCAAGTATGGAAACTCTATTACATTTAACTTTTTGTTGAATGGCTTCAGCTACTTTCTTCCTCTAATATCTGGTGTTCAGCCAACCACAGGACACTTGTTCTCTGTTCATTAGTAAGTTAATATATCTGGAAGCAAAGATGGTCTCTGCAAGAAGCAGATTCTCTTTTCTTCAGATTTAATAAAATTATGTTTGGGGAAGACTCTGTTGATGTCCAAGAATGCTTGAGTCTTTTAAAGTCATTGTTTTCTTCTCACAAATGAGACCTTACTGATGCCAGGAAGTAATGAACTGGAAAAGCACATGGTGACAGTCGGTTTCTAACTTGGCCCTCTTTTATTAGGCCGGCTGCAGAAGAAGCTTGTAATGTCCTTCTTATTTTCCCTTCTTTACTTTTTTTATCCTTTTTCCTTCCCTTTCCTCTCTTGCTTCCACCACCTCCTTCCTTTACTTCTTATGCAATAAATATAGGCTTTGGAATAGACTTGGTAACTGCCAATTTGTATCATGTGAGCAGAATATCTCATCCCAATGAGTATCAGGTTTCTTACCTGTGAAGTGGTAATGAGACACCCATTCCTCACTTGCTTCTTCCTAGAAGAATCTGTCTTCCATTTTCACAAGGCCAATTCTCCCTCATTTAGCTCTTAGGAGTCAGGGGAGTGGACAACACCCTCCGACTGAAGAATGAGACTTTGAATGATCCAAACCAATAATGGTCATCCCATCCTCTGAAGGGTGAGAGGTTCAGAAACCCAGGCTTGCACCTGTCAGAGCTTGGGGCCACGTGTCGGTTGGCTGTGAATGGGGGAGTAGACTTCTCACGCTGGCTCTTTGGAAACATGCTACCTGGGAGCTTCCAGAATCCATCATGCAAGGACAGAGATAGCTACCCTGAGCATGAAGCTGTCCACAAAAGGAGGCAAAAGAATAGAAAAGAAGTGGAGCTTTAGCGCTGATCCTGCTGTACAGACACTGTAGACATGGACTTCCCGTTACGTGAGACAAATTTCTTTATTCTTTCAGAGAGTTTGTAGGGTTTTTCTTTTCTATTTAAAAATATCCTAAAAGTAGAAATACGAGAACCAAATATGATAAGTAATTCCCAAGTAATTAATAGTGCTTGCTAAGTCCTCGAAAGATGTTCATCAATTTTCTTTCCTCTCTTTTGCTTTGCTTTTTTATTGATTCCTTCCGCTTCTCTCTGCAACCCCAACATATTTTGATGTTACCAGGCCTGAAAACTCACGGAAACCATGACAATGCTCTTAAAATTTGGTTTCCAAGAAACAAGAGAACCTCTTGAGTCTCTGAAGGCAAGGAGGGTTTAGAAGAAGAACACACAAATACAAAAAAGAAAACCTACATTCTCAGCCCCTTGTCCAGGCTCTAGAGGGTTTCAGAAATAGTGGGAAAAAGAGGAATCACAGTATAGCTGGGCCTTCCCCAAAAACTAAGCATTCTCTCTATGCCTCAGCAGAAGAAACTTGTACACGGAGACCCTATGAGACCCAGCAATTGTCTTTCTGCAAGTCTTCCCTGTACCAGTTGCCTCTCTCTCAGTCTCTCCAATTCTAACCCAAACCCAAAAAGTTGATGGGTACAAGTTGCCTCTATGCCAGCCTCTCCAGTTCTAAATCAAACCTAAAAAGTGGTACTAGTTGCCCCTGTACCAGCCTCTCCAATTCTAATTCAAACCTAAAATGTTGATAGGTACCAGCTGCCTCTATGCCAGCCTCTCCAATTATAATTCAAACCTAAAAAGTTGATGGGTACACGATTCCAGGTAGGCCAAACTCTTAGGACACCAGTCACCCTATAATTTGTCTGGAAGGAACAAGCCACTATTCCCTCTTGAGTCCAATCCTCTTTGTCCAGAGTTCCTGGGTCACACAGGCCACAATATCTATCTATAGTCATTCGATCAACCATCATTCATCCAGTCATTAAGCACTTCCCCAGTACTAGATCCTGTTCCAAAAGTAGGTCATGTGTAAAATAATTAAAGATTTTTTGATGTAGCAGCTACTCTGAAATGATGGGGATGAGGACAAATATGTATAAATCAAGTTGTAAGTAGAAAAATACATTCCAGGAGAAGAGAGTAGAGGTGATATTTTGTGTGACCAGAGGGGTTACTTGACACAAGGCAGGCAGGGAAACCCACTGCGGACTCATCAAGATCTCTGTGCAGTAGGGAAGCAAATGACTTTGGTTTTTTGAATATTGGAAGGCAGAGTGTTCAGGGCAAAGGGAATCTCTGGGCCAAATGTCCTGAATCAGGAATGTGCTTGGTTGGCTAGAGGAAGATTCCAGGGGCCAATTGTGGTTACCGTAATGTGAGAACAGTCAGTGTGGTTACAATAAAGTGGGAGCAGGGACAGTGGGAGGCCAGGGGTGATGGTGGGAGCAGTGCCCGGCCCTTTCTTCCGTTGTGGCTCTAAAGGACAGCGATTTTCCTCTGGGCGTGTGGTGGTGGAAGGGGGTGGTGGCGGTGGTAAGCTCACATGGACATCCTGAGGCTTGGGCTCTCCAGTACAGGGAATGGAAATTTATGTCTTGGGCTTCCAAGTTCCATAGAGTGGGGTAACTTGCCCCATTTCTTCCCCCAGCCCCCTGTGGTGGAGTGAGGACTTTCTCCTGCAGCTGCTGATTTTTTCCTACTGATTTTGCTCCTCTCACCCCACCCTTTCCTTCAGAGACATCTCACTCTGCTGCTGGGTGGAGTCTCCTGGGGCTCCTGAAGGGTCAGCATGAGTAGGACATGCCTCTCGTACCAGAACATGGGCGTATGGCCTTGATTCAGCTGTCATCTCACAGCTTCGATGATCAACTCACATACAGCAGGTGCTCTGAGCATCCTGGTGATGGGAAATGCAGCATCTCTATCTTCAACTTACAGAGACAAAACCCATCAAAATATTGTGAACATACTAAACCTCATAATATAGCCTAGTCTACCTTAAACATGCTCAGAATACTTACATTAGCCTACAGTTGGGCAAAGTCACCCAGCACAAAGCCTATTTTTATAATACAGTATTGAATAGTTCATGTAATTTATTGAATACTGTACTGAAGGTAAAAAGCAGAATGGTTGTATGTATGGACACTCTAGGTATGGTTCTTACTGAACGCATATTGCTGTCACACTATTGAAAAGTTGAAAATAAAAATCTCAAAGTTGTGGACCTTTGTCCCATGTTTGGCCTTCAGCTGAGCTCCTCATCAGCTCCTGCAGCTCCGGGATCCTGAAAACTGAAGAAGCGTTTCCCCTCTGCCCAATGACATAGATCTTTCTTTGGAGACTTGGCTAGGTTGACTTCCACTGTGAGTTCAAATTTTTATTAGGTTCCTATGATATATAATAATTTTACAAATGTGGTCTCCCTCCCTAGTTCCTGGTCCTGAGCTTTTATAACACTTGTAATCTCCTGAGTGAAAAGACCGTCTTTTGTAGGCTAATGAGATGACTCCTGGTGGTGGGAAAAGCCCTAAATAGCTTCAGGTTAGGGGTGGGTGGCCAAAAGACCAAGGTCGCCTCTTTCTAATTAGAAGGTAAGAACTTTAAGCCCCACCTTCTGCCTTCCCAAGGAAAGAAGCTGGAGATTGAGTTTAATCACAAATGGCCAATGATTGAATCAATCATGCTTCCATATTGTAAGCTTCCTAAAACCCCTAAAGGATGAGGTTCCAGGAGCTTCCAATCAGTGACCACATCCCTGAGGATAGGGCAGCCGGTGAGAGCAGGAAGGTCTGTGTACACACTCACCTCCAGGGTACCTGGCCCCGTGCTTCTCTTCCGTCTGGCTCTTTCTGCATTGTATCATTCATAATAAGGACTCTTCCAACAGGAGCTTCTCCTTGAGTAGTTCCCAAATCACTTAGGCTGTGGATTAATGAATTCTCTTAAGTAGTCAAAGACCAAGCCTCAATAGGAGCTTAGCAGGAATCGGTGTTAATCATTAGAGGGCTGTCCTAAGTTCTGCAAGTCATTCTACCAAGTTATCAAACATGAAGAGAGGAGTCATGGGAACCCCTGACTTTGTACTTGGTTGAGCAGAAGTGTGAGTCACCTGGAGACCCCACTTGCACTGGCATCTGAAGAGGGGGCATCCTAATGGGATTGAGCCCTTCGCCTGTGGGGCTGTACAAATTCCAGGTAGTTAGTGCTGAGATTGATTTGAATTGCTGAGTGCCCAGTTGTTAAATAATTGGAGAAGTGGTTATTGATACTGGGGAAAACCCACACAGGTTTCAAAGAGGAGCTTATTAGCTCCATCTTCTTAGTTTTCTCCATGAAAGACTTAGGGCCAATTCTTAGAAGTTCAATAGGAAGGTAGAACAGAGCTATTTTCTAAGGAAACTCTATGTCCAGAATCAAAGGCTGAGCAAAGCAGGTCAGTGGCTAGGGTTGGCTTCTGAGAAGCTCTGCCTGGCTTAGAATGTTGGTATTAGGCTCCAAGCAGCCAGGAGCTAAATGAACCAGATGGAGATTGTACCAAAGGTCATAGAAAGTGCTAAATATGAGCCTGTGAAAGCAAGAGCCAACCTGTATAGCCATAGGGGCATAAATGGTTGCTTAATCCAAGCATCAAAATCTAGGCCAGGCTCAGCACAGCCTGGGAACTAGGTAAGGGGGTATCACAGGACGATGGCTCCTAACAACCTGGAGTCTTCACCTGCCTCTTATCTGTGAATTAAGGCAGCAGACAAGCAACCTCACTTAGGGAAACATGGTCCTCAGATATGTCACCTTGTGTCCCACTCCAAAGGAATAGAATTCGGAAATGCAGAGAATCAGGGATGTAGGGAAGTAGAAACCCAACTAGACCATCAGACAGAAGTCCTAGATTTCCCGTATGATACATAGAAATAGTCGTTCCTGTTCTTTGAATTAGGTAGACCGAACTGTACACAATTCACCCAACTCTGAGGGCCGTTGCCATGACTGCGTTGGGGTATATTACTCAGAAAGAGATCTGCTTCTTCTCCTGTCCTATGACACAGAATCAGTGGCGCTGGTGCAGCTAAGAAAATAGAGCTGGAAGGAGAAAGAGTCTGCCTTCGCTTGCAAGAAGCAGCAGCATTGTGGCTAAGCTTATGCTAGAGCCAAGCCAACTAAGGTGAAATGCTATATCTGCTGCATCCTAGCTGTATGATTCATGGTCTGCATTAACAGGAACACCTGCCTGCTAAGAGGCTGCCTCACCATTATTTACTGAGTCTTTGTTGGTCAACTAGAAATGAAGCCAGGCTATCAGGGTAAAGAAGCTCTTTTCTTGATTTCTGGTATCCATTTCAAGGCTGTGTGTTAATCCATGTATTTACACAGCCTGCTCCCTCCTTAACCCACTCCCCCAGTTATGTTTAACTCATAAAGGACTATTCAAACAGGAGCTTCTCTCTGAGAATTTCCCAAATCCCTTAGGCTGTGGATCAGTGAATTGAAGAAGAAGCAGCTTAGCAGGAATCTGTGTTAATGAACAGGACAGAGAATATATACTTCAAAAGCGGACTCCTTGCTTCTCCTGAGTATAGAAACAGAATACCAGGGAGGAGAAAGGACTTGTCCAAGGTCACAGAGCTTGGCAAAGTTTTTCCTGGAGCAAAACCCAAGAATTGCAACTTGCTGTTAGCTCTACTTGACCAAGCCGTCTTTCTATAACGGGGAAGTAAACAGAATTTTTATTTTCAAGGAAAGGGAAAAAATATTAAGTCATTTTGGTAGATTTTGTTGTTATTCAATACTATAATTTTAGCCCATAAGTACTTCCTACAGTGGGGCAAATGAAAAGTCCCATACCACCCTCCGTAGGTGGTATTCATATACCCTCATCAGAGGCAACATGTGGCCTATTGAGTCACAGTCAGAATAAAGACCTTGTCATCCTCTCACTCAAGTTGTCAAGAAGAAACCTTTCTTCAAATGTAGGTTGCATTAGACAAAAGTAGTTGTATGTTTGAAATTAAATCACTCCAGTATGATTAAAAACATGGTGCATGAATTTCCACTGGGGGCCCTACTGGAATGGGGTGCTATACAAAATCAAGTTGTATTGTATTGTGTGAAATGGCTTTGTGTTAACGTTCAGAATAACAAGGTCCCACTGAGAGCCCTTCATGTTTCTGAATGGTACTTGTAGTTTGTCAAAATTTTTCAGGAAGGGATCTGCACTGCCCTGACTGCATGAATAGTAGTTTAATTTAAAAAAAAAATTGGTGAATTAAAATGACATTTTCCTCATTACTCTTCAGCTTTGGAGCTGCAGTTTAATGACAACCTAGAGAATCGCATGGTTGTGCATGTACCTTCTTCTCCATATTTGCACTCCAGCTTAACTTAGCAGTGCAATGCATCAAGAAGCATTTGGGCTGTGTAGCCACGAGTCGGAGGAGCTGGCTTAGTCTATTCTGTCTGCTGTAATAGAGTACCATAGACTGGGTGATTTATAAACAACAGAAATTTATTTCTTACAATTCTGGAAGCTGAGAAGGCCAAGATCAAGGAGTCGGCCCATTCAGAGTCTGATGAGGGCTCAATTCCTGATTCAGAGATGGCTCCTTCTCTCTGTGTCCTCACATGGTAGAAGGGCCCAGGGAATTCTCTAGGTCCTCTTTTATAAGGTCACTAATCCCATTCACCAGGGCTCTGCCCTAATGACCTAATCATCTGCCAAAGGCTTCTATCTCCTAATACCACTACCTTGGGGGTTAGAATTTCAATATGTGAATTTTGGGGAGACACAAATGTTCAGTCTATAGCATCAGCTTTCCTGCTCACCAGCTGTAACAGTTTCTTAACCCATAGAAATAGACACAAAAATACCAACTTAAGGAGTTGTTCGTTTAAAGAAGACAGAAATGTTGTAGATGACTATGGCATATAGGAAGGCAGATTGTAAATAATGAACAAATGGACAAGACTAAAAGAGAATAGGATTTTGATATGGTTTGGCTGTGTCCCCACCCAAATCTGACCTTGAATTATAATAATCCCCATGTGTCAAGGGTGGGATCAGGTGGAGATAATTGAATCATGGGAAAGGTTTCCCCCAAACTGATCTCATGGTAGTGAATAAATCTCATGAGATCCGATGGTTTTATAAACGGGAGTTCCCCTGCACAAGCTCTCTTACCACCATGTAAGACATGCCCTTGCTTCTCCTTTGCCTTCCACTGTGAGGCCTCTGCACATGTGGAACTCTGAGTCCATTAAACCTCTTCCCTTTATAAATTACCCACTCTCAGGTATGTTTTTATTAGCAGCATGAGAACAGACTAATATAGGTTTAATCTTCTTGTGTTAGTCTTCTAGAGCTGCCACTATTGCTGTGATGAAGTACCACAACTAGGGGTCTTTAAACTATAAGCACCTACTTCTTTCACAGTTCTAGAAGCCAGAAGTCCAAGATCCAGGCATCAGCAGGTCTGGTTTCTCCTAAGGCTTTTCTTCTTGGCTTACAGAAGGCTGCCCTCTTGTTGCCCCTTCTCGTGGTCTTTCCTCTGTGCGTGCACACCCCTAGTGTCTTTCTGTGTGCACAAATGTATTATTACTATAAGGACACTGATTAGATTGGATTAGGATCCACTTTAGTGACCTTATTTTAATTTTTTATTTTACTTTGATAGGCTTTAAAGCCTTGTCTCCAAATACAGTCACCTTCTGAAGTACTTGTGTTTAGGAATTCAACGTATGAATTTGGGGTGGGACGTGTCTCAGCCCATAACGACCCTGTTTTGTAATTTTTACCTGGGAGGTATATAAATACTTGAGAATCATATACATAGTTACAAACTTCAAAGCAAAATGAAATCAAACTTTTAGAAGTAATTCTTAAATATGAAATGTAAATTTAAAAATAATTCCAGGATTTGAAAGACAGGCAGAGTAAGTAAACTGCAGTCTGATTATGGTTAAGGTCGTTGAGCAGAATACAGAAGGAAACTACCCAAGGATTCTGAAAGCTCAGGAAGAGGGACCTTGGAAACTGAAGTAAGAGCCTGAATCGTTTTCCACTCCAGGCATGGGATTTGCAGTGTTTGGCTTTGCTTTGTTTTCTTTTTTATCTCTCAGCTTTGGTTCAAGGATGGGTCAAATTGCAAAAAGTATAGTGGGGCCAGTTGCAGTGGCTCCCTTCTGTAATCCCTGCATTTTGGGAGGCCAAGGGTGTGTGTGGGGGGCGGTCACCTGAGGTCAGGAATTCAAGACCAGCCTGGCCAACATGACAAAACCCCATCTCTAGTAAAACAAAACAAAAAACAAAACAAAAATTAGTCGGGTGTGGTATTGCATGCCTGTAATCCCAGCTACTCAGGAGGTGGAGGCACAAGAATTGCAGGAGGTTGCAGTGAGCTGAGATCATACCACTACACTCCAGCTTGGGTGACAGAGCAATACTTTGTCAAAAAAAAAAATGTATAGCAGGAATAGAAAGAAGTCTCTATTTCAGCCAAAGGAAAGGGAAGGTAAAACCCCACGTGTCAGAGTGTGAGGTAAAATTTCCTGTCTCTTTAAAACTTCTGTTTTCTCTTTTTATCCCCAGCTATGTTGTGAGGACAGCTCTGGTAGCAGAATGGTTCTGAGACTTTGAAGTATTACAGGCACCTGAAGCCCTAAGGAAAGACCCTCTTCTCTGTTAAGAAGGCTGAGAAAAAGAGCCCTGATTTATTTTCTGTTTCTTTTCTCTCATCACTTTGCCCTAAAGGTAGTCCCAATCTCGTGGAATTCCCCAACAATCTGGAGGAATAAAATACAGAAAGAGCCTTATCTTTCCATTCAGAGAGACTGGAAAAGTGGCCTGTGGGAACTATTGTCAAGGAAAATCTAGAGAGGAGAGGTTGAAGAAGGCTCTTCCCCACTTTCCATGCATGAACTTATGCAAGTCTAAGATCTCCCCCCAGGCTGTGCCTGGATGGAGCAGAACCAGCAAAGCATAGCAAAGGCTTTCGGAACTGGAGTGTGAAATAAACCATATCCTAAATCCCATTCTATCCCTTCCATGGTATATACATGTGCAGGCAGATCTGAACAGCACAGCAAAGGCTTGGAAAACTAAACTAAATTGAGAACCGCCAATCACAGACAGTAAGGTGGAACTCACACTCTAAGCCTAACTAGATTGATTGCCTGTTAGAACAAAACAAAATCAACATTTTCCAAAGGACTTTAGCAGGATCCAGAATCTCACAAAATAATATTCAAAATTTCAGGATACAATTCAAAATTACTTGGTAGGTAGACACACACACACATGTAATTGTGGCTTTAGCCATCAGAAGTAATGGCAAAAACTCCATTACTTCTTTTGCATGAACCTAAATACATACATGAAATAGGAAAAGCTAACCAATGCTAAGGGCTAAGAAAATCATCTGGTGCCAATCCCAAGATGAATGAGAACCACATGGTGGAATTATCAGGAAAAGCTTTTAAAGTAGCTATTGTAACAATTATCAGTGGAGTCAAGGTGAACACTCTGGAAATCAATGTAAAGATAAACATTTCCATCAGATAAATGGAAATGCTTTTTTAAAAATGAACATTTTAGAATTAAATGTAATATAGAACATAAAAAATCATTGAATGGACTCAGAAGCGGAAGGGAGATGAAATAGAAAAGAGTAAAGTGCTTGAATATGGATGAATATAAATTATACGAACTGAGCAAAGAGAAAAATGATTTTAAAAATGAGCAAAGACTTAGGGACCCCTGGAAAAGTTTTAAAAGGTCTAAATCCATGCCATTAGAATTTCAGAAGAGAAAATAGATATGAATGAAAGTTAGAAGAAACAGTTGGCAAAATCTTCTCAAATTTTCTGAGACATGCATTTACAGATTCAGAAAATTCAGTAAAATCCAAACATGATAAACTTTAAAAAGTTTCAAAAATATGACATTAAAACTGATGAAGACTGAAGTTAACTTTTTTAAAACCTTCAGAGTGTCCCAAGGAAACCAATAATTGTATATAAAGAAAAAATAATGTAAATGACTATAGATTTCTCAGCAGAAATTATGGAAACCCGAGGACAATAGAATAACATTTTTTTAATTGCTAAAAGAAAGGAATTAATCATGTAAAATTCTATGTATAACAAATATACTCATCAGGAATAAAGGCAAAATAGAAACATTCTCATATAAAGATAAACTAAGGGAATTAGTCACCTGGAAGTATGCTTTTAAAGAATTCATCAAAGTTGTTCAGAGTGAAGAAATATATGAGGGAAACTTGGAACTGTAAAAATGAAGAAGGAGTAACACAAATGATACCCATTTGGGTATATCTAATTCAATGTTTTTATCCATTTAAGTTTTTAAAAATATAAATGAATGTGGAAAGCAAGAATTATAGCATTATATGGATGCTGTTTCACATATATAGTTATAATACAAATAACAACTTTAAAATAAAGTAAAAAGTTAAATATGGCTATAAGTAAAATTTTAAACTTCTGGTGATTTTGTTAGTGATAGTGTCAGCCATGTTATTCTGAGGGTGTTGTGTATGTGTAATGTGAGGTCAAACAAATGACTATTTTTCGTATAATTGGGAGTGACTTTTTGTCATAGGACATATGAAAGATCAAGGAGGTTAAGTAAAAAAAATGAATCTAATAAACATCAAAAAATAAATATTTAATTGATAAAAGCTAAAGATTCAAAAACTAAGATAGATACTCTAAGAAAAAACTTGAAAAATGTGACAAAGAACTCAATGTAGTTTAAAAGGAAAAAACATAACTGAAAAATTAAAAACTCAAAGGTTTAAATAGCAAATTCAACAGATGAAAAGCATTAGAGAATTGGAGAACAGACATTATATGGCTTGTGTAATCATCCACACAACAGCCAACATTTATCGAGTCTTCAGAGGTAGTCATATCTCCAGATTGCTGGACAAAATACGAATTCCACCAAGAATTTTAAAATTGTTATTCAAGGGTGAAGGTGTAATAAGGGCATTTTAAGATGACTAAGAACTTACCAGAAACAGAATCTTGCTGAAAAAAATAACTAAAAATCATATGTCAGAAAGAAAGAAACACATACACACATCCAGAAACAATGTGGTACCAACAATTTGAACAATAATGCTTGAAGTGAGGGTCCTTTCCTTGTTCCAGAAAAAAAGATATTATTTATTTTTTGACTATGTCAAATCAAATATGAAAGATAACATTTTAAAGACAACCATCAAAGTATGATAACAGAATTATTCTGTTATACCTCATCGGGGGAGAAAAAGAAATAAAAATAATCCAATAGAAAGGCAGAAGGGGGAAATGAAAAACGTGCTAAGTAAAACACATAAAATAAGAAATTATGTATCAATCTAAATATGTCAGTAGTCATAATAAATGTAAATGGTCTTAGCTAGCCACATAAGTGTCTGAATGAGGAGAGAGAAACATAATTACTCATTATATTTAGAAGTAAAGGCTTGAGAAAATATATACCAGGCAGAAACTAGCCTTAAAAAAAGCTCGTGTAGCTATTTTAATATTTTGAGGAAAAAAATTGAAGCCCTAAGTTATTACAGGTAACTAAAAAACATAAAGGAGTTATTGCTATTTAGAACTTCTATATATGCAATTATGTATCTTCAAATTATATCAAAGAAATGACAGAATTTTTTTTAAAACCAGCTGAAGAATTCACCATTATAGTGAGAGTTGTTAATATACTTCTCTCAATAACGGATATCTCAGAAACAAAATAATAAAGATCTGGAATATTTCAACAACATAATTCCTGGGTGTGAAATAAGAGCTATAGAATCCTATATCTCCCAAACTGGAGATGAAATGTTCGTTTAGAACATGGATAGAGAATGTACACACGTTGACTGTTTCCTAGACCACTGATCCCAAGCGTTTGCCAAAATGTGGAGCAAAGGAATCTGTTACGCCCTAGCAGTTCATATCTATGTGGATACACCCATTTTGGAGAGCAATTTGGCAATAGCTAATAAAATGAGAAAAGCATATGCCCCATGCATCAGCACTTCTACTTTTAGGAAATTCCTGTTCACTGTAGCACTATTCATGTACCAGAATCATACTGCAACACTGTTTAAATTTGTGAAACATTGGAAATACCCTAGCTGTCCATCAACCAGGAACTGAATAGGTAAATTGAGCTATATCACACAATGTAATATTATCAAGCTGTTAAAGCTGTTAAAATAAATGCACTGGGGCTTTTTGAGACAACATGGGTTGATTTCAAAAACATCTCAGTCCAAATTCCTTTTCCAAAACCTTTGGTGGCCAGATGTGTTTCAGAATTCAATGTTTTAAATATACTACAGAGAGGCATATATTTATATTTTGGTAACACCCCCTCAGAAGCTGGGCCAGCACTACAAAACCAAACATACTAATATTTCCTCTGAAAAAAAAAATAAGGAGATTCACCTAAGCAGAATAAATCACAGCCAAGAATAGCCTCACATTAATTCAGATCATGTTTTGGCACCTAATGAGTTCAGGTTAAGTTAAACTTTGTTGCCAAATACATTATGGAAAAAAACTGGGTTGGTTTTCAAACCGTTTGCATGTCAAAATTTTAGCAAAAAGATCAAAATGTACAGGGTATGATAACGCACATACATATACATATATATATATATGATACACATTTTAAAACATAGTCAACAGCACAATGGCAACACGCATATTTAGGCATTTATAAAAACCACTCAAGGTACTGATTATTGCCAAGTTGAGTTGAGTGTACTTCTGGGGAGGGAGGGGAATGGTTTCAATGAAGGGGACCAGGAGACTTCAATTGTATTTGAAATACTTTGTTGTTGTTTAAATAAGAAGAAGGTGGGGTAGATCTTTTTACAAACTATGCTACTTAAGAAACAAGAATTTAACCAGATGGAAAAAGTGGGAAAAGATATTCCAGGCAGAAAGAAAAGTCTACCAAAGTCTCTGAAGTGCACAAGAGGATGACAGACAGGACTACAGATGGCTCTGTGGGCGGAAAATAGGCTTCTCATTGGGTGAGGGGAGATGGTGGGAGACGAGGCTTGAGCCGATAAAGAAGTCAGCAGCACATCCTGTAGGTGGTGGGGAACCAGGAATGGCATAATCAAATTTGTGTGCTAAGAACCCTGCTGATGGTCTCGCATTGGATGCATTGTAGAGATACAGATTAGAGACAGCTACTGCTACGCACCTGTGTGTGACAAACTCTTTTTAATTACATCATCCTTTTTAAGATCTCCCCAAAGTTACTCTGAAATAGGCCAAGAAAATCAGTTTTTCTCCAGTTTGAGAAGAGAAAAATTGAACCTCAAGGACCACATAACTTGGTCAGGACTGTACAGAGGAAGCAAGCAAATTGAGATATTCTGAATTCCTCCGCTGAATTGTTCTGCCCAACAATTGCCACCCAACCGGATGGCAAAGAAGGAACTTGGAATACCTCTAAGATACATTCTTGATATCTAGAAAAGATGGTTTGTCTTTTCACCAAAAATGTGACCCCCAAGATTTCACTCTTGAAAAGTTTGGCTGGGAACCTTGTGAAATATGCAAGCTTTTTGCGGAGCTCTCCCAGGTGGAAAGATCATGGGTACATAATAGAATTGGATCCTGGGTATAAACTAATCTGACCTCCCTCTTTAGGCAAAGGGAAAAGCCAAGCTCAGAGGGAGGAAGGAATGAGCCTCAGAAGTCACAGAAAGGAAGAGGCCAAGTTGTATTTAGAAAGTGGATATTTTTACACCAAGTTCGGGATTCCTTGCCGGTCTTCCTCCATTATGAATAGAAGGAGGCTTTTAGATACAGAAGAAAAAAAAAAAAGATTAATGAAATATAAACTTTTATTAGGTAAGAAAATGACATCAGAGGAAGCTGCAGAAAAAGATATTATTAAGAATAGCAGAGAGAACCCCCTATTTCAGTTAATACATTTTAAGATTAGAGGTTCATAAAAGAGATTATATGTGTGCATGAAGGACAAACAGCACTCTGAGTGTGAGTAGAGGCAGATTCAAACCCAACAGCAGCCTGATATGTATTCTTCTGAAAATTCTTGTAAACAGAAATCAGTTTGAATATATATCACCATGTAAGGATTGAAAGTATCTGAGTGAGTATAGATTATACATCTCGAGGATAAAGTATACGCTTTTATAGTTGATAAAATTGAGTGTATTTACATCAATCGTGAGCAATTGACAAATTTTTAAGTTTTAGTCATAGCTGAAATTTCTCTTTCTAAGAGTCAGGGAACTGTGAGTTTAATTAAAGTTCAAATGGTCAGTTTGGTGCATCATATTGAAAATGTCCTACGTGTCATTTAGTACTCCGAACAAGCTCTACTTCCTCAACCTGCAGGCTTAGCAATGCACCCTTGAAGCTATTCGGGAAATGTACCCTGGAAACTGTATAGGAAAGTAATGTCTAAACATCCAAAGGGATGTCTATCAATATCTATCTATCACTTGTTTTATGTTAGACACTATGAAATCTAATGGGGAAGAAATCCTCATCTTCCATTTATTCTTCAGCTCTCTGGGACCTAACTTGCATCTGCCATATTGGAAGGAACAATATTCGCAGCCCGAAAAGCACTTGTAGTTCATGAAGGATGTGCTAGTATACAAGGAAAACACGGTCCAGGAAGCATTTGATGTCACTGGATGGGCACATGAAATGCGTAAGGTACTCGTTAAGTACCTTGCTACTAAGTGCCAATTATCAGCCCCAGGCCAGCATCACTTTCTTTTTCTTTCTTTCTTTATTTTTTCCCATTTATTTATTTTATTGCATTTTAGGTTTTGAGGTACATGTGAAGAACATGCAAAATTGTTCCATAGGAACACACGTGGCAGTGTGATTTGCTGCCTTCCTCCCCATCACCTACATCTGGCATTTCTCCCCTTGCTATCTCTCCCCAGCTTCCCACCCCCCACCCTCCCTCCCCTATTTCCCCCCAACTGACCCCAGTGTGTAGTGCTCCCCTCCCTGTGTCCATGTGTTCTCATTGTTCAACACCCGCCTATGAGTGAGAACATGCGGTGTTTGATCTTCTGCTCTTCTGTCAGTTTGCTGAGAGTGGTGGTTTCCAGGTTCATCCATGTCCCTACAAAGGACCCAAACTCATCGTTTTTGATGGCTGCATAACTTTCTAATTGTTCTTCTCTTTCGGAAGTGAGCATCCCCTGCCCAGCCAACCTCCGAAGGTTGGCTGCAGTACCAGGCAAAGCCATTCATTTCCTCTTGCCTTTGTTGTCTTTAAAGAAAGCCTCATCTTCTCTTTCACTCACTTTGAAGACACTAACAGTGAACAAAAATGGCAAATATGAGGATGCTACAAAATGATCCCAAATGTCCCTTACCACGAAAGCAAGTATTCAGAAAATATATTGTTCTCCTTCCACAAGTCACCTATGTTTCTCACAGAATGTTATAGAGTGTCATATTCTTACATTCGTGAATCTCAAAAAGACCAGCAATCTTATTCATTTGGAGACCTGAAAAAATAATTGGAGTCACACATCCCTACATCCCCAGTAATGAAGAGATAGTAAGCCTTTCCCCTGGGGAGTGTTATAAATAATATTCTTTTATTTATTCAGTTGTACAAAACCATGTTCAAACCATGAAGTTTTAATATCTGCATCGAGCAAAGGTTATTGCAATGGTACAATGCCGAATTTATGTATGAAACAAACATTCTTCTATATGTACTCTAGTCCTTAGCAGCCAAGATCTAAATAACTCTCTCCTGTCTTCCACCAAGCCTAATGTTTCTTTCTTTTTTTTTTTTTTTAACTCTGATTTGATTACCTTTTTTTGAATTGCTAATATATTGATTTGCTCACTTTAGAAAAAGCGCTGCTTAAGGCCGTGTGTGGTGGCTCACGCCTGTAATCCCAGCACTTTGGGAGGCCGAGGCGAGCGGATCACGAGGTCAAGAGATAGAGACCTGGGTTGGGTGTGGTAGCTCACGCCTGTAATCCTAGCACTTTGGGAGGCCAAGGTGGGAGAATCACTTGAGCCTAGGAGTTTGAGATCAGCCTGGGCAACATAGTGAGACCCCATCTCTACTAAATAAATAAATAAATAAATAAATAATTAAAAAAAAAAAAAGAGATAGAGACCATCCTGGCCAACCTGGTGAAAACTTGTCTCTACTAAAATGACAAAAATTAGCCAGGTGTGGTGGCACACGCCTGTGGTCCCGGCTACTCGGGAGGTTGAGGCAGAAGAATCGCTTGAACCCAGGAGGCAGAGGTTGCAGTGAGCCGAGATTGGGCCACTGCACTCCAGCCTGGCTACACAGCAAGACTCCATCTCAAAAAGAAAGAAAGAAAGAAAAAGAAAAAATGTTGCTTAAAAATCCAGAATGGTTGGCCTTCTGCATGTGTTTTGAACAGGTTTGAAATATGCACGTCCTCCATAGATGATGTTATGGATTTGTCTGCATGATTTTCATGCCATTTTATTTTGAAATTCTATGAAACCATCTGCTAAAAACAGCTGGGTATAAAGATTTCATCTCTGTTGAAATTGTTCACACAACAGCTTAAATGAGGAGGGGAGAAGAATGTGGGAAGTTGAGTTTGAAGGCTCCCTCTTTTAACTGTTCTTTTCTTCCATCCCAGTGTTTATATTATGGATAAGAGAAAATCTCAAGATGCCCAGGTGTGGTTTGGAAACAGTTCCTAGACTTTTTATTTTTTGTGAAATCACTTCCAACATTTGTATGGGACTGTGTCTACTTATTCCCCAGTGCACTGGAGAAGGGGGCGCTGAGATTGGAGAGGGAAATGGGGATAAAATGAGTAGGACGAGTGAGGTTTGCAGAAAACCAGAGAGGCTGAGACAAAACCCATCCAACAACTTACGCATCTTTCTGTACCTAGAAAAGGACAGGTAATGTTGGTGTCCCTCAAGTCCTGGCATGCTGTGCCTTGAGTTTTCCATTGGCAGAGCTAAGACGTAGACCTCAATGATAGGACACAGGGTTGGAGAACCAATCCCCATACATACAGAGTCACATTCTTCAGCTAAATTAGAAGAGATAATGGGAATTTTCCAGAACTGTGGCTATCTTGAATCTCATATTTCTGGGTGTCACATGGCTCACCATTGGGCCAGCGAGTGAGAATCAGCAAACCCTGATTTGGGGAGAAGAACGGCCCCTCCTCAAGGTCATCTCTGTCCTAATTCTCAGAACCTGTGGATACATTACCTTACGTAGGAAGAGAGACGTTGCTGATACGATTAAGAACATTGAGATGGGAAGATGATTCGGGATTAGCCAAGGGGGCTTGATAGAATAACAACGGCTCCTATAAGAGGGAGGCAGGAGGGTAAGAGAAAAACAGGAGGTGTGATGATGGAACCTGAGGATAAGAAAAGGACTTGAAGGTGGAAGCAGATTACAGTGATGCCATTGCTGGTAACAGCCAGAAGTCGAGGTGCCTGGTGACTTCCCAAAGCTGGAACAGACAGGGAGCGTTTTTCCTCCCAAGTCTCCAGGAGGAACACATCAGTGACACCTTGATTTCAGGACTTCAGACCCCAGAACGATAAGGTCATAAACTGGTGTTGTTGCATGCTTCCAAGTTTGTAGTAATTTGTTGGTGCAGCAACGTGAAACTCACACGCTGCTTCTTGAAGTTTTCGTTTTGAAGCCCCCTTTCTTCAGACGTGAGGTCAGAAACATTTCCGTGAATCCAAAGGATTGACCTTTTTTATTTTTCATTTTTTGAAATTTTAGTCTTCTTTTTCCTGAAATTTGTTCCTTTTCAAGTGGCATGTTGAAATAACTGTGCACTTCCACACTGTGATGGTTAATTTTAGGTGTCGACTTGCCTAGATTAAGAAGTACTGAGATAGCTGATAAAGCATGAGGTTGGAGTATGACTGTGAGGGTATTTCTAGAAGAAATTGGCGTTCGAATCAGTGGGCTGAGTGAAGAAGATCTGCCCTCAGTGTAAGTGGGCACCATTCAATCTGCTGAGAGACAGGAGAAAACAGAAATGCAGAGAAATTGTGAATTATCTTTCTCTCCTGGAGCTGAGACATGCTAAGTTTTCAGGCCTTTGGACTCAGGAACCTGTATCATTGTATCATTGACCCCTTAGTATAATGGACCCCTCTGTATCACTGACCTCTTAGTTTCTCTGACCTTTGGCCTCCCACTGAGAGTTATATCATCTGCTTCCCTGGCATTGGGGCCTTCAGACTTGAACTGAGCCATGCTGCTGGCTTCTCTATTTCTCCAGCTTGCAGATGGCCTGTCTTGGGAATTTTCAGCCTCCATAATTACTTGAGCCAATTCCTCTAATAAATCCCATCTCATCTGTCTGTCTAACTATCTATCTCTCTGTCTAACTATCTCTCTATCTATCTCCCACCTGCCTATCTGCCTATTTATCTATTGATCCAACTGTTGATCTGTCTATCTATGGATCTATCTATCAAGCTATCTTTCACCTGCCTATTCATTTATTTACCTATCGATCTATCTATCAATCTATTTATCCCTCTATCTCTCCATCCATCCATTCATCCATCCACCCTATTGGTTTTATCTCACTAGAGAAGCTTAATGAAGACATGTAGCAACAATCTGCAAGGCCAGGGTCACAGGCCAGCCTTACACCTCTGTGGGATCTGGATTATCCAAATAACTAATAACTAGAAAAGGACCCTAAAAATCCTTCATGCTAACCTTTTATAATCATCCTGGCTTTTCTGTTCTTAACATGCATCTGCTCTCCTAGCCATCAGAACACACTTGCAAAGTCTGGGCAGCAGGAGTGCTTGCCCACCGCCTCCCCCCGAAACCCACACCATAAGCGACAATGGGGGCAGCATGTGAGGGGAAAACGGAGAGAAACCTTCCATTTTGGCTTCGTGCTCAACTATCGGCATCTTGGCTCAAAGCCAATGCATTCAGCTTATAATAATAACTGGCAGCAATCCAGAGCCTTTTAGAAAATAAGAAAGAAAGGCAGAAAGGGAACTAAGAAAGCAGAAGAGGAAAGAAAAAGAACTAAGAAAGCAGAAGAGGAAAGGAAAAGAAACCCAAATAGGAAGAAGGGACCCATGGAAAGGAGGCCAGCAAAATCATATTGTTGATTTTTCTTAAAAAAAAAAAAAAGGAAAGAAAAAAACCCACACATAGAACATATTTTCTACAACCATCTGTTTTAATCATACTCCATGGCCTGTAATTAAATTTTTAGTGAACATCTTACCTTTCCTGCTTTCTAAAATCAGAATGTAAACATATTCAGATTTATTGTGGATGTCATGAAAATGAAACAATGAAGAAAAAAAAAAAAAAAAAAACACTGAAATGATTTGGGGCATGAGTTTCATTGGTGTGACTATAGTCCAGGGTGTATGTCCAACCTTGTCTCACCAAACTCAGAAAAATCTGCCACGCTGATGTGAGAGCAGAGGGGCCATGGGGTGAGAGAAATGACCTGAGTGATGGCCGGGGCCATGGGGCTGGGAGGAAACACATAGGCATCAGCTAAGCATCTCTCTCCACCTGGTGCTGTGCTAGCACGTGGGATGCACAGAGTCAAACACCCCTTGCAGGTGCTGCAGGAGGCAGGGATTACCATCCCCATTTGAGCACAGTGAGAGTTCAAAGGGAAATGAGTTTTCTATGTCACAGATTCAGCAAACCATGCAGCCGGCATTTACACCCTGCAGAATAAAGCTCTACTCTCACCTAATCTTTGAGTTGACACCCTCAGCATCTTTTGGCCTCACTTCGGTTTGCAGACTATTCAGGAAAAAAATCTTACTGGGCAATTGAGAAAGAGCACACGGTGTGGCTCTCCTGTGTTCGGTGGAACCAGAAGCCTGCAAACTCAAAATCTCCATGACTTACAGAGTAGAACACAAATAAAACATCCACCACCCCTTTCCCCTGAGACCCTAAAAATGGGCAGTGATCCTGTAGTGTACAAGCCTGACTAAAAGCAGCAAGGTACCCTTCTGAAAATGAAGTTAAATATGCAAGGGCAGGGGAGAAGAGGAAGGCAAAATAGTGCATTTGGAATAGCAGCAAAATTTATAGGAAAAGCCAATAGAATTCTGCTCAAGGATTGGTAATTTCCGTTTACATAAAGAATATCAAAGTACCAAGCTTTTCATATTCCCATGTGAAGTGACCTCTGGACTTCTAACCTAACAGGTCATCTTAGCTGGAGTAGCGGTATATAACACAGGCAGTGAATTACTTTTTGCAGTGAAAGTTTGCAAACTTGAGTTCAGTTCTGAGAAAAGGAGATCATAAGAAAATATGGCTGGAAATTGACTGGAGTTGAAGGTCAGTCGGCCATAGCCTGGAGATGCCTGAATGGGCACCCAGGGCTTAAGTTCTAGTCCAGCTCACTGCAAATTCCCAGGATGCACTTGGGAAAGTCACTTCTTTTCTCTAGGCCACAGGCTCCTCATCTGTTGATGACTCCTGGAAGGCTGAATGCACACTGGGACACATTCTGCCCACAGAAATGGAAGAGGTGGGCAGCTCATCCCTCAATGTGCCTTCACATGCAAGACAGGCGCCCATGTTAAAAATAAGAACTGCTAATCTGGAGCTTAGGGCTTTGAGATGCAGAGGACCTCGATGAGAATGACTTTGTGGAGTGCTGGCTTCGAGGGCAATACTTAGCGCACATCACTTGCAGATTGATTCTCACAACCTCCCTGAGAGATAAATACCAATCATTTTTAAAATGTGAAGACTGAGACCCAAAGGGGTTGGATGACCTGTCCAATTTCAAAGAGATGTTATATGACAGAGCTAAATTGTGAGACCCCGAACAGGACTGTCTGAGTCCAAGTTGTTAATGATAAACCTTGCCTCAAATTGGAAAATAGGGCTTTCTCCACCCTAAATGATAAGCATAACTAAGGCATGGTAGAGCCGGTGGCTCAAACCTGTAATCCCAGCACTTGGAGAGAACAAGGAGGGACAATTGCTTGAGCCCAGGAGTTTGAGACCAGCCTGGGCCATATAGCAAGACCCCATCTCTACAAAACATAAAATATTAGCCAGGTGAGATGGCACACACCTGTGATCCAGCTGCAGAACATCAGAGACTAAGGTGGGAGAATTGCTGAGCCTGGAAGGTTGAGGCTACAGTGAGCAGTGTTTGCACCACTGCATTCCAGCCTGTGGGGCAGGGCAAGACCCTGTCACAAAAACAAAAACAAAACACAACAAAAAAAAAAAAACAAAAACTAAAGCACATCAAGGTTCAAAGAGGGAACAAAGTACTTGCTGTTCTACCCACTCAGATAACGAACGCAGGCCGTGCAGGGAGTCAAGCTCCCATCCAACCGCCAGCTCCCAGAGTGTCTGATGAGGTCTGAGCCCAGATGAAGCCTCTGCCTTCTTAGGGTCAGCTCTTCTGCTCTGCTGAGTGGAGCACTTGAAACAGAGGTTCTGGAAAGCCTTGGAACTCACAGCACGTGGTTCCCCAAAGCCACTGCATCAGCCTCACCTGGGAGTGTGAGAACTGCAGACTCCCACGTCCCAGCCCAACCTACTGCAGCAGAATCTGCATTTTTCACAACATCCCTAGGTAACTCATGAACTCATTAAACTTGAGAAGCTCTGTGCTGAAGGTCCTTCCACATTTCATGTTCCAACGCTTGGATTTATGCCTCGAGTGCCAACAGAGGCTCATGCAGGAAGGAAGGTGGAAAAGGAGGTTGCAGGAAAAAGGAAGAGGGGACATCTGAGAAACAGCAAAGAGAGAGATGCATAGGGAAGTGAGAGAGAAATGAAAGATGTTTGAAAGGCGGAGAAAGAATGTCATGCAAAAGGGGAGGGGGGAAGCAAAAGGAGAGAGAGAGTAAGGCAGAGGAACAGGAAGAAAAGAGAAAGACCAGCCAGTCACAGTGGCTCAGGCCTGTAATTCCAGCACTTTGTGAGGCTGAGGCAGGCAGATCACCTGAGCTCAGGAGTTGGAGACAAGCCTGGACAACACGACAAAACCCCATCTCCACCAAAAATGCAACAAGTTAGCTGGGCATGGTGGCGTGTGCCTTTCGTCCCAGCTACTTGGGAGGCTGAGGTGGGAGGATAGCCTGAGCCTGGGAGGTGGTGGTTAGTGAGCCGAGATCACACCACTGCACTCCAGCCTGGGTGACAGAGAGAAAGCTCCATCCAAAAAAAAAGAAAAAAAGAAAGAAAAGAAAGAAAGGAAAAAGGAAGGAAGGAGGGAGGGAGG
>NW_022436960.1:5062169-5089544 GCF_009761245.1 Sapajus apella | reverse complement strand
AAAGAAAGAAAGAAAGAAAGAAAGAAAGAAAGAAAGAAAGAAAGAGAAAGAAAGAAAATGAAAAAAGGAAAAAAGGAAAGAGGAAAAAAGTAGGGAAGAAAGAAGGGAAGTACTAAAGGGAGAGACACTTGGGCCAGGGCCCAGGAGCTCAGTCAGCTGATGGCTGGAGGGAAAGCAGGCCAGAGAGGTGCCAGAGGATGTGTGTGGCCATGGACAAGGGAAGGCAGCTCCCCAGCCCGTGCTCCAGCATGCAGGATGGTGATTTCTGTGATCCTTCCAAACGGCTCATTTCTGTTGCAGTTTACTCACTCAGGTGGCTTCTATTGTTAATGAGAAAAATTACCATTACCCAATCCTTTCACATGCATGCACCCTCTTCTTGGATGTGTCCAGTTATAAATTAGCCATTTTCATGATTAATTTTTCCTGGATGACTCATTGTTCAGGAACTCAGCATCAGCCTGGGCTGTGGGAGTTCGATTTCTGTGGTCATCTGCTCTCCAGCATTCTGATGTGAGTTAACCCTTAAGAAATGATGACAGCAGCCTTGATGGGGATCAATGATGCCTCCATGCCCACAAATCACATTGCAGAGGAGGTAGTTTCGAAGCCTCTACAGATTCCTGGCTGGTGGTTATAAAGCAGATGGAGGGGTAGGAGGAGTTTTATAGTCATTTTATCTCTCTCTTCTTGGTTTCAGAGGCCAGGTATGCAGGTGAGGAAATGTCCCACATTAAACCTTCTTGATATCAACTAGAAAAGGCTAGCAGAGTTTGCTTATTTATTCTTGAGACAGGTTATTAATTTTCCTTTCAATGTTCAAAACCTGGGATGGCATCAGGACAAAGGAGAAAGACAGATCTCTGGTCAGTTCTGCTCACTGCTCATAGCCGTGAACTTGGGCAGATATTTGATCCATCATTTACTCAGTTATCTAATAGGAAGAGGGATACTCACCAAATAGTCTTGTTGTAAGAATGAGGAATGTATTAATCCATTTTCTGCTGATAAAGACATATCCAAAAACCAGGCAATTTACAAAAGAAAGAGGTTTAATAGACTTATAGTTCCACGTGACTGGGGAGGCCTCACGATCATGGCGGAAGGCAAGGAGGAGCAAGTCGTGCCTTACATAGAAGGCAGCAGGCAAAAAGAGCTTGCGCAGGGAAACTCCCATTTTTAAAACTATCTGATCTCCTGAGACTCATTCACTATCATGAGAGCAGTGCAGGGATGGCTCCCTAATTCAATCACCCACATCGGGTTCCTCCCATGACACAGGGGAATTGTGGGAGTTACAATTCAAGATGAGATTTGGGTGGGGACACAGCCAAATCATGTCAAGAAAAAATTTAAGTTTTAACTTAGTTAAATTATTGAAAAAAAAAAAAAAAAAAAAAAACTTGCCAAACTGAAAACTGAGTACATGTTTGTTGGGGTATTAAAATGTCTTAAAGGAAATTTTGTTTAAAATATTAGAAGTAGTTTTGTCACATTGAAATCTAGGGACTTCTTGCGTCTTAAGGCAAAATTCTGGTGTATGAGGTTTGTTGTTTAAAATATAAAGACACAAGGATAAGAAAATATAGGCGTTTTTTAAATGGTTGCTTTACTTTTAAAACTACATAATACAGAAAGCCTAAAAGTCTGAAGCATGCTCTATGCTGTTTTCATGTTTGTGTGTGGTCTGGTAAGAAGATTCAAATTGTAGCTTCAATCCCTCACATTTAGGACATTTTAGTAATCTGATTCATTTGCAGTGATAAAGCATATTGACCATGGAAGATGACGAGGATAGCCTGGCCTCCCAAAATAAGGAAAAATACCTTATTTTCCTGCCCTCAAGAGTCCCAGCTTCCCAAACTGAAGCTCGTTTCCTTGGTTCATACCTCCTGACCTTGGCAATAGTGTTTCTCACCTCAAAGTGCTTTTATCTTTTTAGACTTTGGAAATGTCAATCCATCCTTCAAGATCTAGCATAAACATCACCTTCTCTGAATGGGGTTGGTTTCTTCCTGTCTAGGCCTGTGGGTTTGGCTTTCCTAGAGCCAGGGACTCTGGTCAGTGCTGGGGGAGAACAAAGACCCAAGGTCTTTCCATAGGCTCCAAGGGTTCCAGAGCACTGTGGGCAGCTCTGGACACCGGGAAAACTCCAGGGCCGTCTTGCAGCCTTCTCTTTGTCTGGTAGCTCAGACTCCTTTGAAAAGTAAACACGCTTCCTCCTAACTTATTTTGTTTAGGACTGGACTATTGCCTGGTACATGATCTGTATTTTTTAATGCTTATGGAAAGAAGCATTGCATTGACCTATCTCAAATCCATTCTGTATCTTCAAATCAAATTGGCTTGACTATTGTTTGTTTGTTTAACTCGTTTTGCCTATACCAGGATAGCTGAACCAGATATTAATGACAGATACCAGCGGTGGTGGGGCGGTGGCGGGGGAGACACTGCATCCCCCACCCCCAACTTTTTTAATGCAAATACCATTGTGTGCATATGATTGTAGAATGAATAGAAATGACTGTATCAGCTGCATATGTTTTCCAAGATAATATGAATGAGGTGGCGTTGAGGAGGGGAATACCCTGCAAAGAAGGCTTAACCTCCAATCTCTTGGGCATCTTGTCCATTCAGTTCCCAAAGCCAAATGCTAGTCACAGTTCTTTGGCCATAAATTGAGAGCTATCCCCTTGAAAGCTGCGATTCCAGTGGTGCTTTGTGCGTGTTGCCTAGTGTGAGATCCAGATAGATCACATTTTCACACTTACCCATCTGCCACCGCCTGCCTCTCAAAGAGCCTCTCAGTCATACTCTTTCAAGAGTCCTGGCTGCCGCAGGAATGTATTTTGAAAATGAAATAAGAACAAAAGACGAGTAAGCCCCCTTCCCAGCCCGCTCCAGGCAGGGTCAGAGGCAGACACGAGGCCGTGAGCTTTGGTCCGTGGCTGCCCTCCCCTCTGCTCCCCACAGACGTTCTCTGCCTGAGGATAATTTGGAAAGAACCTTTTGCTCCTGCTGGGTTATGGTGGAAGCTATTCACATGCTCTGAGAAGAAATCCTGAGTGACTTGGGTGCCTCACATGAATTGTCATTTTTTGTTTCCATTTGGTTTCAGTAATTATGACTTTGACATTTCCATGCATTCATCGGTGACACTGTGCCTCCTTTGTTCTCAACAACAGGCAAACAGTTGAGAGGAGATGGCTAGGAGGGGACCTGGATTCCCACGGAAGAGAAGGAAGCAAACACAACTCATAGGAGGTGACATAGGAGGTGACAGGCAGGGAAGCACCAAGGCTGAAAACACGTGACATGCTGTAACAGTGGAATCGGAAACAGAAAGTGCTGCTGCTTCTGGGTTCTGGAAATCATCTTAGAACGTGGGGTGACTCACATTTGTCCCTTTGGCTGAAATTAGCTTTTACCCTGAATCAAAATCCACAGGCTGGTTTGGTGGTGTTGCTATTTTTTTTTCTGCCTTCTTTTTTTTTCTTTTCTTTCCTTTTCTTCCTCTTTTAGTTCTTATAACACTAAAGCAGAGAATACATGAGTGCACACTAAACAACCAACACACCGTGGCTTTTTGTCTCTCGAGTATTTCAGTGGAGTGTCTTAGTGGATGTAAGCTATTTGAGAAAATGCGGGCTTTCAACCCAGAGGTGGGGTCCCGCCCTCGCAGAATCTCCTATGGAGGAGCTGTGTGACCTGGACACATTGACTGTTGTTTGTGGAGCTTCATTTCATTTGTTCATTAGTGACACGGAGATATTAAGACCGACTTCCTGGTGTCGTTGAGCTGATGAGTGAGAAATCAGTAAAGCGTGATTAGCACAATGCCTGCCACTGGGTAACCTTGCAGAAAGTGGATCTTGCTTTTATCCACATTCTCTTTACTTAAATAAAAATAAAAACACCTTCTGGCAATAGTTTAGTCCATCTATTTAATTAAACGTCAAGAAATAGAGTGGCTCATATCCACAAGGTCCCTACCCACCTCCATTCCTCTCCTCTGGGTCTGGGGAGAATGTACAGAAGAGGGGTTACACTCTTTCGAATGTGTGGATTCCTATCAGGCACATGAGATGCTTAGATTCATGGACAGACTCGCTAAGGTCACAAGTGGCCTCTGCCTGTGTGATTCAGATCATCCCTGCCCAACCCTGTCCTACTCCGGGTTTCCTTCACACATTTGCTTTCTGATTTCGTGGACAGATGTTTTATTGGGAGGCACTATTGGAGCCAGAGGGTAAGAAGAAGGGAGAGAGGAGAGCACATTTTCCCTTCCCATTCCCTGAGCAACTCCACCATGGGTTGTGTCTCATGCTGACTCCATGTCCAGCAGCTGAGCCTTTCTTTATGATCCGTGCTCCCTGGCAGCCCCTGTTGTGCCTGCTCCTTGTTCTAAATGACTTCCTCCACCCTCCGTCATGTGTGTTACTAATTTCCATCCTAAATCCAATCCTTCTGAGATGTCTGCAGTGGGTGCTTTTTGCCTAGACCTTGAATTTTACCATGAAGATGCATTTGGACATGGACTTGGAACTATGATGAGCCAAAGAAACTCTCTCAGTAGGCCCCTCTCGCTACCTCTGTCCAAAGCCACCTGGTGAGCTTTGAGGGCATAGGGCCACTCTCTATCTTCCACTTTGGTCTGCATATTTGCTTGGGCCTCATCAGTAGCTGAGAAACCTCAGAATTCTGGAGAAATTCAGGTCAGAGCCAGAGGTGGGCATGTGATCCAATCGGTCTGATGAGTCTGCTCTGGCTTTTTCTCAACCCAGTGTGACTAAGTTTGCTGATCTGATGGGTCCTCTACAACTGTTTTTGTTTATTTGTTTGTTTTTTGAGACAGAGTCTCACTCTATCATCCAGGCTGGAGTGCAATGGCACAATCTCGGCTCATTGCAACCTCCACTTCCTGAGTTCAAACGATTCTCATGGCTCAACCTCCCGAGTAGCTGAGAATACAGGCATGTACCACCACACCCAGGTAATTTTCGTTTTTTTGTTTGTTTGTTTGTTTGTTTTTTGTTTTAGTAGAGATGGGGTTTTATCATGTTGGCTAGGCTGGCCTCCAACTCCTGGCCTCAAGTGATCAGCCTGCCTCTGCTTCCCAAAGTGCTGGGATTACAGGTGTAAACCACAATGCCCAGTCTACACCTGTGTTTTGTGTCTCCATCAGAGTCCCTCTGCATCCTCTGGAAATGCTTCCCTCTCATGTACTGCTGTCAGAAATATCAGTGAACAGAAGAAGAGCTCACCTAGAGGAGCGAGGCTAACCAGAGGTGAAAATAAAGCATTCGACAGGCTGAATCATGGTCTGACTCTGCTACAACTTGCTTCCTGTCCTTGGACAAGTCATTTCCCAGCTCCAAAAGGACAGATTGTTGGAGCAAGAGAAAAGAAACTTAAGACTCCTGAGAAGCACCGTGGATGGCTGGATTGCTCATGGGTCCTTGTTTTGCTGTTGCTGCACAAATGATGATGTGTGACTGCTTTTGTGTCTCAAATTTTCATGGGCTCTATTTTCTTATTAGCTTGACCACCACAGAAATCAAATATGACCTGCAATCAGAAAGCTAGCCTTCTTGCTTCTTACAGAACAGATGTAGCCCCAAGTATTCAGAGGAACAAAAGATTAAAGAAATAGAGCAACCCAAAGTGAGCTGCTTCCGCCCTGTGCTAAATCCTTTGGGTGGATTTCCTGACTTAGTAAGGACCCTCTGAGGCATTTCTATAATGCACCTGAGTATTTGGTGTTTACAGGTGGAGAGAGTCCCTCAGGGTGGTAAAAGGATACACTAAAAGTCACACAGCAGTAGAAAGAAAGGATAAACCCTGAGCTGTCTGCCTTTAAATTCCAGCACCTTCCTGCTGTGCCATATTCTCACTGGTGTCAAATCTCAGCTCCTCAGTGAGGATCCTTTCGGGCATTTAAAAAGCATTCAGTAAATATTTGCAAAACGTAGGAAGCAACTATTTCTTGTGGGGAAAAAAAATGTCTGAAACCTCTCTCAATGTCATCGCTTGCTAACTGAGGAACTGAGCCTAGCTCAGTTTGCAGAGTTTACTTTTATTTTTATTATTTATTTATTTAGAGACGAGGTCTCACTATGCTGCCCACGCTGGAGTGCAGTGGCTATTCACAGGCACGATCCCACTACTGATCAGCATGGGAGTTTCACTTTCTCCATTTCTGACGTGGACCAGTTCAGCCCTCCTTAGGTTACCTGGTGGTTCCCTGTTCCCAGGAGGTCACTATATTGATGCTGAATTTAGTGTGGATGTCTGATAAGCATAGCACCGTACAGCCAGGACTCCTGGATTCAAGCAATCCTCTTGCCTCAGCCTCCCAAGTAGTTAGGACTACAGGTGCATGCCACCACACCTGGCAGAACTCTTTTTCATTAACCATGTTTTGAACAGTTGGTGCTCCATCAAAAGGCTAGAGAAGCATCCCCAATGTGATGGTGTTAGGAGGTGGAGTCTTTAGGAGGTGATAAGGGGGAAGCCCTCATCAATGGGATTAGTGCCTGAATTAAAGAGGCCCCAGAGAGCTCCCATGTCCCTTCAACCATGTGAAGACACAGTGAGAAGTCACCATCTCTGAACCAAGAAGCAGGCCACCAGCATATACCAAATCTGCTGGTGCCTTGATCTTGGACTTCTCAGCCCCAAGAACCGTGAAAAATAAATGCCTGTTATTTATAAGCCACACAGTTTCCCATACTTTATTACAGTGTCTCAAACACTCTAAGAAAGTGGGCATGCTGAGACCCAGTCAGATTTGCTGGGAAGATTTAAGGAACGCAATACAGTGTATGCTATAATGCATAGAGCAAATGTTAAATAAGTAGCATGTCTTATTATGGTTTTATAGGAAGCATGTTATTAATAAGAGAATACTCACAGATGTCATCCCTTTCTGATTACACTCAAGGAATCAAATCACTATCCCTCAAATTTTCTCCTTCCAACAAGAAGATTCTTTTCAGTGAGAAAAAAAAAAAAAAAGATGAATGGGTCTACCATTAAAGGGCTGAGGGATTTGGAAGAGAATAGAAGGCAGGAAAAGAGCCACATGGACAGGGAACAGATGAGAAGATGTTATTATTCGTTTATTACGTGAAGACATGTTTAAGAAGCGAGGCACTGCATGAAAGGCAGGAAGGAAGATGAGGAATGGGAGATGAAGGGGATGCTGGTAAATGTTCTCTGAACTATTCTCAGATCACATTTAATCAGGCACAAGAACTTCAAGGAGAAATTGAAATCCTTTCAATTACTTTTGGTGTTTAAACTTCTTCGACATAGTGAGACTGTATGAATGAACTATGTGTGTCCATTCCAGATAAGGATCATACTCAGGGACCATCATTTTCACAGCCTGAGCATTTCTAGTAACTATTTCTGTATATCCTTGTTTTTTTTGCCCAGGGAGGGAGAACTCTCTACCTCAAATACCAGCACGTTCTCATTTGTCTTTTGTCTGGGGAACAGGTAGATCAATTGATGTAAAGAGAAATCCCCCCAGGGCTGTGGATTAGTAGCAATTGGCTCATTCAACCTGGAAAAACAAATCAGCCATTCTAACTCAAGCCCCTCTACCCCCATCCCCCAAAAAATTCCTCTGCATGCAGTGATTGATGGAGTGGCCATCAGCTGGCTGTGTTACTCATGGCTGGAGGACTTCAGGGATGGAATGGCAAAGTAGAATTTTGAGGAAACACATTTTCGTAAACAACATCTGGACGAAGCGAAGAAGAGACAGGAATGTGGTCGGGCATCACCCATGCAGTGACAGATTGCATCTTTAATAAGCAAGCACTTAATTAGAAAAGTAATTTGTAAGAGGCATTAACGGAATGTGAGTATTCAACTTTGACCAACACACTCGCGTGGGAGCCTAGGCTCTGTCACATATGAGCACGAGGTTTATGTTTCGAACCTGATGATGTCCCTCTGTCTGCGACTTCTTAGTGTGTACTCATAATAACTGTGCTGATTGGAAGAATAGTATAAAATATTTGCAAGCAATTTAGAGTTTACAACTGTCCGCTTCCCCTCCACTAGCAGTAGGCTAATCAGGAGATGAAGACAGGCACCAGGATATGAGGAGGGACGGGGAGCCCCTTACCTGCTATCAGGGTGTGTGCTGTTAAGAGACAAATCACAGCCTTGCCAGAGGTATTCCTAAGTGTTGCCAGAAAAGGATGCCCGAAATGGGCTGTCAATCGAGGGACAAGATGAATTACAGACACCAAGGAAATGGAACAGAATTCCAGGCTAAGGGGGAGGAGCAAGAAGTCACAAGTAAGGAGAGGAAGCCTGGAGGCGATAAGATCCACTGTGCACATGATCTGCTCACATCATGGAGAAATCTTATTCTCCCCCAGCTTCCTGGGCTAGGCTAGGGTAAGGCCGCTCTATCCAAGTGGTGGTTTCCAACCCTGAATGCACAGTGGAATATACTTTTAAAAAACACTGATGCCAGTGCCTTGGATTTTTGTTGTTGCTTCCTGGGTGATTCTCATATAGATCCAAACTTGCAGAGTTGCAAACCATCAAGTATCTGAAGTAGTCTGGTACAGAGATGGACAGCAGCTGTGGAATCAGCCAGATCGGGGTTTGACGCCACATACTTGTAAAAGAGCAAATATATATAAATATAATTTTGATATATATAATACATATATATAAGCAAATTGTATTTATATCTAAGCAACCATATTTCTATACAAGCAAATACCTATAAGCTTCTGTCTGAGACTTAGTTTTTCCATAGGGAACACTGAACAACATCCCCTGCTTAAAATGTTTGTGGGGATTCATGGGATACCACATGCAAAACTTTGGTAGTTACTGTGACTCAATTTTGTACTGGTCTGCTCTCTAGTAAAAAATTGCTGCAGTCATTTCATAAGGACGTACTAAACACTAAATATATGCTAGGATATTCTCAGATGAATAAAATGGAAAACGTATGCATTCCCTAGAATAGTGCTTCCCGAACTTAGCATCCATCATAACCCTCTGGAGGGCCAGTTGAGACAGAGCCTGCCAGCGCCACTCCCAAGTTTCTCCTTCAGTGGGTTTGGGGTGTTAACCCACAATTAACATTCCTAAGAAATACTCTATTGATTCTGCTGCTGCAGATGGGGGGACCCCACTTTGAGAAGCATTGTCCTAAGAAATGGCAGACCACTAGGGACAATAGACAGTTCAATTAGCTGTTTTGCAAAATGGGATAAGCTCTGAGAATGGGGAACGTTGGCAGGGACTCTAAGGAGCAAAGTGCAAAGAGGAGGCAAAATCCTGAACCTGAGAAGTGGGAACGCCAAGGAAGGCCTCCCGGGAAAAGTTCAGCATGAGAAGGAGTTAGGGAGAGAGGGGAGGAAGCATGTCCAGGTGGAGGGCATTGACCCCATTGAGAGCAAGAGGGAAGAGCTTGCGTGGGGTATCTAGGGGCCTGGGGAAGTCCCCTGTGCTTGGAGCATGGAATGGGGGGTCATGAGCTATGCTGAAAGCAGACAGGCAGTGGCTGAAGCTGCAGAAGAGCTCATGCTTGTAAGCCACTCAGGAGGAGGCTGATGGGAGGCTGCGGGGGAGCCAAGGAGGGGCACGGAGCACACTGCTGTGGTGCTCCACGTCTGCCCCTGGGGGATGAGATGGGAGGTGAAAACTGGGGGAGGCCTCCTTCTGCTTTGGGAGGACAGTTAGGCTGGCTTGATTCAGACCATTTCACCTTACTAAACGAGATCTGCTTAACAGGAAAGGTAGACTGTAGTCCACCTACAAGGAAACTTAGATTACAAAAGAGGGGCTCCTTCTGAGTCTCAGGACCTCAAACACTTCATGGGCAATTTCTGAGATATTGGAGAAAGAAGCCTGGAAGGAAAGCGGGGACAGCCCATAGAGTCGGCTGCTTTCCTATCTGTGGATACCACGTCCGTGGGTTCAACCAGCTGCAGCTCAAAATTATCCCGAAAAAAATGACATTTGAACTGAACACAGACAGGCCTTTATTTCTTGTCATTTTTCCCTAAACAATGTGAATGATTTGCGTAGCATTTACAGCATGTTAAGTATTATAAGCATTCTAGAGGTGATTTAACCGACATCATATGAAAGAATGTGTGTAGGTTATATGCAAATACTGTACCTTTTTATGTCAGAGACTTAAGCATCTGAGAACTTTGATTCCATGGAGATCCTAGGACCAATTCCCCAAGGTGAACCCAGGGATGACTATCTTCTAGTCCCACTTGGAAGGTGGATGTATTAGTGTCCTATTGCTACTGTAACTGACACCACAAACTTAGGAGCTAAAAAACACAAACTTATTTTCTTACAATTCTGAATATCAGAAATCCTAATATCAACGTGTCACAGGACTTCAATTCTTCGGAAGGTTCAGGGAATAATCCATTTCCTTGTCCTCTCCAAACTCCAGAGGCTGCCTGCACTCCTTGGCTCATGGTCCCCTTTTGGCTGTCACCACTCTGACCTCTGACCTCTTTTTCCTACATCACCTCACATCACCTTTTCATAAAAACCCTTGTGATGACATTAGGCCTTCTGGATAATCCAGGATCTTCTTTCCATCTCAAGATGCTTCCGTTAATCACATCTGCAAAGTCCCTGGTGCTATGTATGATACCATATTTACAGGCTTCAGAAATTAGGATGAGGACAAACTTAGGAGCCACCCTTCTGCCTATCACAGGGCAAAATGGAACATGAGTGATGACTTGAGAACACAGTTTGCAACAGAAATGAAGATGACAAGGGTAAGAATACTAGATTAAGAAAAAATATATATAACATAAAATGAAGTCCCTTCTGCGACCTTCTCAACTAGTAGAATGACTTATTAGGGCAGAATTGAGTCAGTCTTCTCTGCAATGACAAATGGACTGATTTTATTTCTCCTTCATTTATTTGATGCTTTAAAGCCCAGCTTTTCTTTCTTCCTTTTCTTTTCTTTTTCTTTCTTCCTTTCTCTTTCTTTCTTCCTCTCTTTCTTCCTTCCTCTCTTTCTTCCTTCCTTCCTCCCTTCCTCCCTCCCTCCTTCCCTACTACCTTTCTTCCATTTTTTCCTTCCTTCTTTCCTATCTTCCTTCTTTCCTTCCTTCCTTCCTTCCTTCCTTCCTTCCTACCTTCCTTCCTGCCTCCCTTCCTTCCTTCTCTCTCCCTTTCTTTCTCTCTCTCTCTTCTTTCTTTCTTTCCTTCCTTCCTTCCTGTCTTCCTCCCTCCCTCTCTTCTTTCTTTTTTTTGTTTTGAAACACAGTCCAGCTCCATTACCCAGGCTAGAATGCAGTGGCACAGTCTTGGTTCACTGCAACTTCCACCTCTCAGGTTCAAGTAATTGTCCTACCTCACCTTCCCTAGTAGCTGGAATTGCAGGCACATGCTAACATGCCAGACTAATTTTTGTATTTTTCATAAAGATGGGATTTCACCATGCTGGTCAAACTGGTCTCAAACTCCTGGCCTCAAGTGACCTACCCACCTAGGCCTCCCAAAGTACTGGCATTACAGATGTGAGCCATTGTGCCCAGCCCTAGATTTATTTCTTTATCTCTCCCTCTCTTTTTTTAATATGCCACACCTATGCCTTTGTAGAATTTTTGTAATTGCTATTCACCCTGATTAAAATACATAGTTTCCAGATGTCCATATACTTGAGTCTTTCTTATTATAATGGCCCCAGAAACAGAAAAAACATCTGCCTAAGTGAAGTCCTTCTGGAACAACTACCCTAAACGGTCACTCTCTTTAAATCACATTGCATTATTTTCTTCCTATCAAATTTCATTTATTGGCATTACCTTTATACTTTATTGTATTTACTTGTTTATTATGTTTCTCTCTTCTTCAGAATGTAGGGTCCACAGAGCAGGAGACTTCTTGCATGTTTCATCTGCCATAAGGGTCCCAGGACATTGAATTCAGGTGTTGCATGCATTCTGATTTGACTGGAACTTTTCTGGTTTTAGCGCTGAAAGTTCCATGTCCTGGGAAACCTTTTAGTACTGTACTAGTACTGACAGTAGTACTGCTGGCCACCCTAAATTGAATGGCAGAGTAGGTACTGAATAAACACCAGTCCTTATGTATTTCAAAGATGACAGTGCATGATGATTTTATAACTAAGAACAAAAAGGCACCTATGGGTGACAAAAGTCATGTCAGACAAATATACTTAACAAATATATTCTCAAAGAGACAAAAGGAAGAGAGAGCACCATAAAATAAGAAGATGATGTCAAGAAACAAGAGCATGCATTTGTAGAGAAGAACCAGTTAGCATTCTTGAAAAAGAAAATTAGTGGAAAAATGCCCTCCATAGATTAGTTGAATAGCAGCTTGAAAGCACAGGAACTGGGAAACAGCTACTGAGAGACAAGCTTAGGGAAACATCCAGAATGCACTATAAATGGGTAAAGAAATAGAAAACAGGAAAGAAGATGTAAGAGGTATATGGCATAGATCTAGAAACTCTACATGTCACCTGAAAAAAAAATATAGGTAGAAAAAACAGAGACTAAACAGAATGATACAAAGCAATATTTTGAATGAACATAGATAAGGTTTCCTGAAATTAAAAAAATACAACATACCAAACAAAAATAAAGTTTGACAGACTTCAAGTTAGGAAAGATAAATTACAGAGTAAGTAATGATAATTTAACTAACATTAGGTTTTCCATTTACAGCACATGATGTTAGAAGATATGAAAATGTTGTTTACAAAATACTAAGGGAACATTGTTTTAAACCCAAAACTCCATTTTAGCCATATAATAGGGAAAAGAGGAAGCTGATGTACAGGCATTTGTCTGATGTGCAAGGTCTTAGAGAATTTACCACCTGCAGAAACTCACTATTTTTTAAAAATCTTAATGGATATACATTAACAAGAAGATAACTGTAGTGAAATAAGAAAGGATAAGAAGTAATGGAGGATAAAGAAATCTGTGATAAAAAATAATTATAAACAATAAGAAGAATAATACAGTGGAGGCTTTCCTATATACAAATATAAGACTAGTGGGCAAATAGAAAGTAACAATAATATATCAATGACAGTTGGGAAAACTGGCTAGCCATGTGCAGAAAGCAGAAACTGGACTCCTTCCTGGAACCTTACACTAAAATTAATTCCCGATGGATTAAAGACTTAAGACCTAACACCATAAAAACCCTAGAAGAAAACCTAGGCAAAACCATTCAGGACATAGGCATAGGCAAGGACTTCATGACTAAAACACTAAGCATTGGCAACAAAAGCCAAAATAGACAGGTGGGATCTAATTCAACTCCAGAGCTTCTGCACAGCAAAAGGAACAATCATTAGAGTGAACCAGCAACCAACAGAATGGGAAAAATTTTTGCAATCTACCCATCTGACAAAGGGTTAATATCCAGAATCTACAAATAACTAAAACAGATTTACAAGGAAAAAAATGAACAAACCCATTCAAAAGTGGGTGAAGGATATGAACAGACACTTTTCAAAAGAAGACATATATGAGGCCAACAAACATATGAAAAAATGCTCATCATCACTAGTCATTAGAGAAATGCAGATCAAAACTACATTGAGATACCATCTCACACCAGTTAGAATAGCAATCATTAAAAAATCTGGAGACAATAGATGCTGGAGAGGATGTGGAGAAATAGGAACACTTTCACACTGTTGGTGGGAGTGTAAATTAGTTCAACCATTGTGGAAGACAGTGTGGCGATTCCTCAAGGACCTAGAAATAGAAATTCCATTTGACTCAGCAATCCCATTACTGGGAATATACCCAAAGGATTATAAATCATTCTGTTATAAAGACACATGCACACGTATGTTCACTGTGGCACTATTTACAATAGCAAAGACCTGGAACCAACCCAAATGCCCATCAATGATAGACTGGACAAAGAAAATATGGCACATATACACCATGGAATACTATGTAGTCGTAAACAATGATGAGTTCATGTCCTTTGTAGGGACATGAATGAACCTGGAAACCATCATTCTCAGGAAACTGACACAAGAACAGAAAATCAAACGCCACACGTTCTCATTCATAGGTGGATGTTGAACAATGAGAACACATGGACACAGGGAGGGGAGCACCATACTCTGGGTTATCATATATATATATATATATATATATATGAGACACATTTTTATTTTCATTAAAATAAATTTATTTTTACTTAAAATTTATACTTTCAATGCTTCATTCATTGACTTTTTGAAGATTTTCAATTTGTATGTATGGCTGAATGAAGTTCTACGTATTTCTTATTTGTGCACCACACCTTCTTCAGGTCAGCATTTGGCTTTTTAAAAAACCTTAATTTCCTTTAATTAGAGTGAGAAACTAATTTGACAAGGAATCTGAGGGTAGAATCTTTCTAATATTTTACGAATGTTTCATTCTTTATATTTGTCTTACATTTAATTAGACAGCATTATTATGATACTTTTTGAGTATCATTCAACGTGGTTTTCATGGAGACAACCCTTTTTCCTTTAGCATTCATGTTTGGTGATTTGTGGAATATTTAAATCATACAGTTTGCCCCTGGCATTATCGATTTTCAGGATAAATGCGACTCGCTACGCTCCCAGTGTCCGTTGTGGGGGCAGAAGAGCCGATATGTACAAGGGATAACTTACCCAAACTGCAGTGGGCCCTGGGCTGTAAACTTTACAGATAGAATGGGAAACACAGCCAAGCTGGCAGCTCAGCTGAGTGTAGGTCCTCTGCTGTCCCGCCATAGTAATAAGAGTACTAATAATTATAACTAAATTATACCTGGATATGTTTAACAATAATCTGAAGTGAGATTTTAGGAAAACATAACATAAGAACTAGAAGGCAGAGTTCAGTGGGAAAAAGTAACAGATTACAGCCTCTGTCTTCAATAAATACAAAGAGGGCTATGATACGTTTAGGCATTTTCAGGAAGAAAAGTTAAATACGGGTGTTAAGATACAAGGATGGCCATACAAAATTTACAAAATCCAAGTATATCTTCTACACCAAAAGAAGAAAAAAACGTCTCTCTAATACAAGACTGGAAAAAAAAAAACTAATAGCAGGACAATAAAATAAAACAAAAATAATAATATGACCCTTATACGTCCAAATATATAAAGTGCAATAAAACCAGATTAAACGCACCTATTTAAAATGAAGACGATTTGATTTTTCACTTAATCCAACTATGCTTACTGTTATGTGTCATAAAATGCCTACTTAATTACATAAAAGTGAAATGATATGTCTTGGATTTGCTTTAAATTATTTCAACTAAGACAAACGAACAGGGCTAGATGAAGTGAATACAGAAAACCTTGATAATTGTCGAATGGGGTAAGTGGACATCAGAAGTTCATGAAACCATCACCTACTTTTGGCATGTTTGAATATTTTTATTAAGAAAGATCTTGAGGTATTTAGCTAAAGTGATGCATAGAAGGAAATGAAAGTTCTAAAGCATTTATTAGAAATCGAGGAAGATTGAAACTTAAGCAACTGTGTGTTCAGTTCTATCAGTTTTTTTTTGTCAACTTTACTAAAATTTACCATTTAAGCATGTAGTTTTAATAAGATACATATAGTCTTATAACAACCATAAAAATCATATTAAACGTGGGAAATTTAAAAAAATTTATTTTTTTATTGCATTTTAGGTTTTGGGGTACATGTGAAGAACATGCAAGATTGTTGCATAGGCACACACATGGCAGTGTGATTTGCTGCCTTCCTCCCCATCACCTATATCTGGCATTTCTCCCCATGCTATCTCTCCCCAAATCCCCACCCCCCACTGTCCCTCCCCTATTTCTCCCTGACAGACCCCAGTGTGTGGTGCTCCCCTCCCTGTGTCCATGTGTTCTCATTGTTCAACACCCAACTATGAGTGAGAACACACAGTGTTTGATTTTCTGTTCTTGTATCAGTTTGCTGAGAATGATGGTTTCCAGGTTCATCCATGTCCCTGCAAAGGACATGAACTCATCGTTTTTGATGTGTATAATATTCCACGGTGTATATGTGCTACATTTTCCCTGTCCAGTCTATCATCGATGGGCATTTGGGTTGGCTCCAGGTCTTCACTATTGTAAACTGTGCTGCAATGAACATTCGTGTGCATGTGTCCTTATAGTAGAACAATCTATAATCCTTTGGATATATACCCAGTAATGGGATTGCTGGGTCAAATGGAATTTTTATTTCTAGGTCCTTGAGGAATCGCCACACTGTCTTCCACAATGGTTGAACTGATTTACACTCCCACCAACAGTGTAAAAGTGTTTCTATTTCTCCACATCCTCTCCAGCATCTGTTGTCTCCAGGTTTTTTAATGATCGCCATTCTAACTGGCGTGAGATGGTATCTCAATGTAGTTTTGATGCACTTCTCTAATGACTAGTGATGATGAGCATTTTTTCATATGTTTGTTGGCCTCATGTATGTCTTCTTTTGTAAAGTGTCTGTTCATATCCTTTGCCCACTTTTGAATGGGCTTGTTTTATTCTTGTAAATCTGTTTTAGTTCTTTGTAGATTCTGGATATCAGCCCTTTGTCAGATGGGTAAACTGCAAAATTTTTTTCCCATTCTGTTGGTTGCCGATTCACTCTAAAGACTGTCTCTTTTGCTGTGCAGAAGCTGTGGAGTTTGATTAGGTCCCATTTGTCTATTTTGGCTTTTGTTGCCAGTGCTTTGGTGTTTTGGCCATTAAGTCCTTGCCTAATCTTCCAATTAATCTATAAGTTAACAATTTAGTAATGCAACCCAGTAACATTCTTCAGGATATATGATGAATTAATTTTTAATTTCACATGGATGAATACAGATGAAAATGGATAAAATACTTTTAAATGGGTCAATATTTTTCTACTCAATATGGAGATGCATTATCTTTTATAGAAATTACAATGGCAGAGTATTGCCCAATAAATGATAAACAGATCTCTGGACTGCAAGGATGAGTGCAGAAGTAAACACCTGCATATAAGGGCACTCAGCATCTGAAGAGGAAGGATGACGCACCAGTGGGTGTGACAGAGGCTCTGTCAGACAGCAGCCAGATCATTTCATTTTTCTCCTGGGAACACAGGGAAGCTACATTCCCCATCTTTCTTTGTGTGTAGGAATAAGCCAATGGAATACAGATGGAAATGATATAGAGAATTTCCATATCTAGTCCCTAAAATACCCTGAGTGGTTATTTCCATTTACCTCATGCAGCATGATTAGAAGTAAAGGACTCCAAGGTGGTGCAAGGTCAAAATGGAGTGAGCCAGGCTTCTGTGGCCTTGCGTGAAGGAGAGCTGTCCAGGAGGACAAGCTGACCCACATTGAATTGTAGATATTAAATTGTGTAAGTCAAAGTGAAATAAGGAGTGTTACAACAGTTAGCATTAAGCCCCTAATTAATAGCCAGGAAAACAATGAACATTTACTGTGTAGCCTGGGGAAAATAGCTATGTATAATAAAGTAAAAATGAAACATAATTAGTACTTGGATTCCTATAAAAGAGAAAAATGAATTCAAGAAGGAATAAATACCCAATAATTAAAAATACACTGAAAGGTATAAGAAAGTAACATAGGAGAATGTTTTGTTAATTTGGCAATTAAGACGGCTTTCTCAAACAAAATGGACAACAGAATGAAGCAGTAATCTTAAAGAAAAAAAAATGACAGATTTAACCAGATCAAAATTCCAAAAAGAAATCTCATACCAAAATCTCAGAGAATAGCATACAATATGTAATTTAACACTAGGAAGGAAAACATTTACAACATATAAAGCAGTATTATGATTCAAAATATGTAAAGCATATCTACAAATTAATATTGAAAAGTCAAATGAAGAAAGGGGAAATAGGCTGGGTGCATTGGCTCATGCCTGTAATCCCAGTGCCTTGGGAGGCCGAGGCAAGTGGAACACCTCAGATCAGAAATTTGAGACCAGTCTGACCAAGATGAAGAAACCCACCTCTACTAAAAACACAAAATTAGCTGGTGTGGTGGTGCATGCCTATAATCCCAGCTACTCAGGAAGCTGAGGCAGGAGAATCGCTTGAACCTCGGAGGCGGAGGTTGCAGTGAGCCAAAATTGCACTATTGCACTCTAGCCTGGGCATCAAGAGTGAACCTTTGTATCCATAAAAAAAAAAGAAGGCAGGAAAGAAGGAGGGAAGGAAGGAAGGAAGGAGGGAGGGAGGGATGGAAGGAAGGAAGGAAGGGAAAGAAAGAAAAGAAAGAAAAAAGAAAAGAGAAAAGAGAAAAGAAAAGGGAAATAAGTGAAGGCTATCAGTAGAAGAAACTCAATGGCTTGTAAATGTATGAAAAGATAGTCAACTTCTTTAATTGACTGGAAATGCAAATTAAACCAGAATAAGATACCATTTATCATACGTCAGATTGGCAAAGATTAAACAGTTTGATAATTCCAAGTGTGAAGAACTCACCCACCACTTACAGGAGGTGAGAATGCTGGAGACGTCTGGGAGCACAATTCAGCATTATCTAGGAAAGCCGTGCGTGCATCCAGTACCTGGCAGTACCAGTTGTAAGCGTGCCCCTAAAGCAACACCAGCCCTTGTGCAAGCACAGCAGTGCAAGCTGTTCAAGGCATCATGGGTTGCAGGAACAAGGGACTGACAATCACTTTAGTCTATTAACATAGGACTTTTTCAATAAAATACAGAGTCTTACATGATGGAATACCATTGAAAGAAGCAAATCTGATAAATGAGTTTCAGGCTTAATACATACCAAAAAAATAAAATATTGAGAAAAGCATGTTTCAGGACAGTATCTCTAGAACTTTTCCATTTCTTTCCATGTTCAGATGTACCCACATCATATGTGTTACATTTTCATTTGGCTAGCATGTCAACATAAAAATATGACATGAGGATTATAAGAGTACACACAACTGTTAGACTTTCAGCAGAAAATGCATGGCACAGGGAGTTTAGTGCTGAGACAATTTATAAAAGTGTAGTCAGCTTTGGGAAAATCATTAAGAAATGAAGCCCCTGTTCTCGGGGCTATGAGCACCCCAGTGTTGGATCAGTGCCTGTCGGGAGTTGCCAGTTGCTGGTGGGAGGCGGTACAGAGGGGGACGCAGCTGGCCCCAGGCAACCCTGCAAGGGTGGAGCCGGGGAACTAAACACTCCACAAACTAGTCTCCTTTGTTCAGAAGACTTGCTGGAGTTCCCACCTTCACTTCCTCTTTCTCTTTTCCTCCTTCCCCAGACCTCTTTAACATGGATGGTGGCTATTCCTTGTTCTGATTCATGATGAAATTTCCATTTTGGAATCTGAGAAATCAATGCTTTCCTGCTGTTTCATTCTGATCTGACATTCTTGCATTCTGTTATAATGGAAGGACCGAGAGGCAGAAATCTGAGTTCTTCTTTTCTGGTGCCTGCTCCTCATTGGACATGAGAAACTGACGAAGTCATATTCTCTTTCTGGGCCTCAGTTTTGTCATCTCTAAAGTGAGGATGAGAACACTACTGCAAAGCGTCCTTGGCAAGATCCAGTGGGACAGCATCTCCCTGTTGTCTGATGCAGAGCTTCTGGGACTTCAGTGTGGGTATGAGTCACATGTGGTTGGCCTTAAAATCAAGATTCCAGTTCATGGCATCTGGGGTAGAGCCCGAGATTCCTGATGCCTGTGACACTGGGTACCGACCACACCTTGTACAGCAGGATATTAGACATGGAGGCAAAAGGGCTACATACCAAGGTAAGTGTAGGAAATTCTAAGGGCAAGCAGATTTCTTTACCGCAGGAATCCCCAACAGCTCTTATCTACTCAGGGTACACAGGGGCCTCTCAGGGCTCTATAATGTGCAGGACAGAATCTGAGAAAGGCTGATCAAGAGAACAGATCCTAGCAGGGGACTTAACAACATCCATGATGTGAAGCCTTCTTACCTGGCCCAACTCAGAAGAGTCAAAGCAGAGAGGAGCATATTAGCCATGCAGTGAATAGATTTTATCATTTAATAATCAAATACTTAATTAAAAATAAGTAATTCATAAGAGTGATTAATACGAGATGGCTAAGTAGGTTGGTTGGACACCCACGGCATTTAAATAGAGGGTAGGAATCAGTATCCCTTTCTTCCAAAACATATTTCTCTAAAAAATGGATTTTAAGATGAACAAATGCAAGTTTTACTAAATTTAAAGAGATAATCCCCACACTGACTGCTACCATGATGTGTGACTTGTACACGCATCCTTGAAGGAAACATCTTTAAGGATTTACTTATTTGGTAGACACATACTTATCTAGGTTCTGCTCCATCCCAGGCACTGTGTTACCTGCCAGTCAAACTGTACCAGGTGGAACGTAGTATGGCCTCAAGAAACTGATATGCTAGTGGCCAGGAACTCACAGGTGATGCTGTGAGGAGTGCAGTGAAGGAAATAAGTGGGACCCAGAGGGAGTGAGGGAAGCTGCTCGGGAGGCTGCTTGATTCAGGTTTCTCCAAGGTGCTGCTCTTTTCCAGGAGAACTGCAGGATGAGAGGCAAAGCTTGGGCAAAGGGGCCAAGGTAAGAAACAGCCTGGCAGTCTAGGGTTTTAAGGAAAAAAGGTGAATGGCATTGTGTGAAGCTGGAGAAGTGTGCAGCAGAGACTAAGTGCTGTATCCCTCAGGCCTTTGCATGTCACAGTGAGGGCTTGGAGTTTTACTCTTACTTTACTGGGAAACCTTTGGAGTGTTTTGGTTTGTTTTAGTGATCTACAGTTTTATGTTGTCTGCTGCTTTTCTTTATAGAGAGAAGGGCTTGCCTTGTTATCCAGGCTGCAGTGCAGTGGCAGGATCATAGCTCACTGCAGCCTCAAGTTCCCAGGCTCAAGTGATCTTCTTGCTTCAATCTACTGAGTAGCTGTGATTACAGCCATGTACCACTGCACCTGGCTATTTTTTAAGTTACTTTTGTCAAGATTGGGGTTTCACTATGTTGCCTAGGCTGGTCTCAAACTCCTGGCTTCAAATGATTGTCTCACCTTGGCCTCCCAAAGTGCCAAGATTATAGGCATGAGCCACCACACCCAGATGTTTTACAGATTTAAAGATCATTCTGGCTGTGACTAGAAGGGCAGGTCAGTCAGGAAGTGAGCCTGGAAACAGGAAGCCTGGAAAAAAAAAAAGGTGGCTTGGACCACCAGCCAGCATCATGGGAGTACAGTTGGGAGCTGGGGGGTACTGGAGATGCAAGTGGAACTGGAGTCATCAGGAGGTAGTGATGAATTGGACTGGGGTCTACCCTTGAGGGAAAAGAAACAGTTCAGAGGACCCCTGTGCTTATAACAGCAACAACGTGGGGAGCTGAGGAGAAAGAAGGATTGTCATTGTTGAGGGTTCCCATTACATACTCAAAAGGTTAGTACAATTGTCTGGGATGATAATCTATATTTGGAAGTTTTTAGCTTATATTTAAAGCCATGATGAAGAATGAGAACATCTGGGGAAATGATAGAGAGATAAGACAGAAGAGGACCCATAAGTGATTCCCAAGGTGCCACCATATTGGAAGATGGAGAAGGCATTCTCAGGAGGCAGGAGGAACCCTAGTGAGGAGATTAGGGTCTGGAGACAGGAAACCGAGGGCCAACCCATGCTGCCTTCTTGAAATTGGACAAAGAGGAAAGCCCCACCTTTCTATGACCAAGTAATGAGTGGTCAAAGGCCCCTCCCTCTTCAAATTGCCCCTCCCTTACATCACTAAAGGTGGTGTAAACAGTAAATGGTCTGTAAAGAGTCCATTCTGAAACCTTCATCTGCATATACATCATAGGTGGGATGCCTCTGACTGGTCCTGGGCAGAATCCTGCTTCTGTTTGGTCCTGGGCAGAATCCTTCATTTGTGTAGGGTGTAACCTGCCAGAGGCCTCTAAAGGGGGTGTTATCATGCTTTTTTAATTCGATAAATACTCCAGCGAACATTGTCATCAGGGCTCTTGAGCCACTTGCTCAAGCCTACTCACACGCTGTGGAGTGTACTTTCGCTTCAATAAGTCGATGCTTTTGTCTTCCATTGCTTTGTTTGTGCATTTTGTTCAACTATTTGTTCAATACTCCAAGAACCTGGAAGACTTGCAGTCAAGACTTCCCATCCAGTAACATTAGGAGAGGGTGGTGTCAAGGAAGTTCAGTGAGGAGAGAGTTTCACAAGAGGGGAATGGATGGAGGCGTACATGATGTCAATGGGCTGAATAAAGAGCAAGCAGAAAGGGGTCCCAGACCTGGGCTGGGCTAGGCACGGGCATATGAGTGTTGGGTGAGATCAGTCTTTGCCCTCCCAGGACTCAGAGTCTGGAGGGAATGTCTGTGTCAACAGGGATGAGTTTATATCTGGACAGGGCTAGCGGGGCACTCACAGGGGCTGCTGGCCAGGGAGCCTACCGCACTTGCATCTGCAATAGCATGGGGAGCACACCCTGTCATATGTCCACTTCATTCCGCTTTGAGCGTGCGTGTCTGTGTTTAATGTCTCTAACACTAGAATGATAAACTCCCCCGTGATGTCTATAGGAGTTCTGGCAGTGCAAGCACTCAATGAATGTGTTCTGAATAATAAATAAAATATGTGAAAACTCTAAAAACACTTTATAAAAATACCATACACATACTGTTACTTCTTCTACTGCTGCCATGAGAACTGGTAAATTAATTTCTTAATTAGATCTTGTACAATATTATGATAGGAAGCAGGTGACAAGCTCTGCTCCCCTCCCCACCCCCCCAAAAAAGATACAGCAGCATTTAAAGTGACAAGGAAATGGTCACACTAAATGTTCCCCTCATCATCTACTCATTTTTTTCACTTTTGTTAATTCCTCCTCTAATCTTGTCACCTACCACTCTGATGATGGAAAACACAGAAGAAATTGAGAGACACAGTCAAAAAAGGAATTTGGCAGAAGTTAGCCAGGAGAATTCACGGGACTGTGCATGTGTTCTGAGGACTGAGGAGTGGAATTCAAGAGGGCAAGGGAATAGGAACCAGCCCTGTGAGCCTCTCCTGCAAATGCAGCTACCAGTCCAGACCTGCTTGCCGGCCAGCTCTCGTGTCAGCACACCTTGAGCTCCTGCTGTACTAGTGAGGAGCACTACTGAGAATAGTGCCTGGAGACGGGAAACCCAAGGCCAAGCCACGGCTGCCTTCTTGAAATTGGACTAAGAGGAAAACCTCACCTTTCTATGACCAAGTAATGAGCGGTCAGTAGCCCCTCCCTCTTTGAACTTCCCCTCCTTTACATCGCTAAAGGGAATGTCTATAAATGGTCCATCCTGAAACCTTCATTTGCATATACATCATAGGTGGATGCCTCTGATTGGACCTCAGCAGAATCCTGCCTCTGTTTGGTCCTGGGCAGAATCCTTCATTTGTACAGGATGTAACCTGTCAGAGGCCTTTAAAGGGTACTTACAGGTGTTACCATGCTCTTTCATTTCAATAAATCCTTCCACTTTCTAGGCAGCAATCAAAGTGGCCTCAGGTGACCCTAAACTTTAAGTTGAAATAACATACGTTCAGGTTGAAATGACACATTTGACGGTTAGAGAGTAAATTCAACTACTTTGAAAGCACAAAACCCCCAAACCCATGCCAAAGGAGAACCATTCTCACTGCTCCAAGACATGTGAAAAGCCTGAAAGCTGAAAAAATACAACTCTGCTGATTTCAGGAAAACTGCACCTGTGTCACACCAAGGGAGGGTTAAACCAACAGGAGGGCTAAGTAGAGGAGTCGGCAGGATGACCCAGAGTCACACTTACTACCTGCAGAGCGGCTGTGGGGGACAGTCAACAGCAATAACAGCAATAATGACAACGACTTTATAGCCTTTTAACCACCTCCTTGCATGCCATTCTGGGACTTACTTTGGGTAGATTATCATCATCTCCATCTGCGTATTGAAAAACTAAGTAAAAATGAAGAATGAACATGAAACCCATTTAAGGCTTCCTCTAACCTGGTCTGTGGTCTGCCCTACTGTATTAGTCCATTTTCACCCTGCTGATAAAGACACACCCAAGACTGGGCAATTTACAAAAGAAAGAGTTTTAATGGACTTACAGTTCCACATGGCTGGGGAGGCCTCACAATCATGGAGGATTGTGGCCCTCACTAGGAAGTGGTACACACAAGGATATGTCTTTCTCCATATCTCATATGGTGGCAAACAAGAGAAGAGAGCTTGTGCAGGGAAAGTCCCATTTTTAAAACCATCAGATCTCAGGAGACTCATTCACTATCACGAGAATAGCACAGGAAAGACCTGGCCCCATGATCCAATTTCCTCCCACTGGTTCCCTCCCACAACAAGTGGACATTCAAGATGAGATTTGAGTGAGGACACAGACAAACCATATCACCTGCCCAGCCCTATCTCAGGCTCCTGGCATCTATTATATCCTGGCTTCAGGGTGAGAATGGATGAAGAATCAACACTTCATGCCAAACATCACATCTGGAGAAACTGCATGGAAGACACAGCTGTCCCAGGAGGAAAGGGTGGATCTGAGATTAACCAAGGAGCCTTAAGAAAGAAATGAGGATGGAAGACACTACACATTGACCAGGTGCCATCTAGGTTGCTGTACGGGATTCTGAGCTTAGAAGGGAACAGAAATCAAGGAGGGAGCATCGTGCATGGGCAGCTTGGTGAGATGCCTGCAACCCAGCTTCACTGCTTAAAGACCAGATACACACCACCATGAGAGCCAGGAGTGTGGAGCCCCCTCTACTCTAGTTGTTCAGAAACTCCTGAAGAGCTTCCAAAGCTCTGCTGGCCTCCGTTTCTCTTCCTCTCAGCTCCTGATGTGCCCCTGCCCTGGAATGCCTTGCTGTCTTGTCCACCTTGCCAGTGCGTTTTCTCCCTGTTTTGTCATCCATCTCCATCTCACATGGCAAAAATCCACCAGGGAACCCAGGAGCACAGCAGTTTTGTCTGTTCCCCCACACCACTTGGAATGGCCTCTAGGGCAGTGCCTGTCCCAGCTTGGGTTGTTACCAAGTGTTCTAGTCAGCTCATGCTTCCCCAGCAAAATACCTTAACCTGGGTGACTTAGCAATGAACATTCATATCTCACAGTCCTGGAGTTCGGAAATCCAGAATTGAGGTGCTGTATGATTTGGTTCCTGGTGAGGGCCATTTCCTGGCGAGGGCTGCATCCTGGTGAGTGCCACTTCCTGGTGAGAGCCACTTCCTGGTGAGGGCTGCAACCTGGTGAGGGCTGCTTCCCAGTGAGGGCTGGTTCCTGGTGAGGACCACTTCCTGGTGAGGGCAGCTTCCTTGTGAGCGCTGCTTCTTGGTGAGGGTTGCTTCCTGGTGGGGACTGCATCCCAGTGAGGGCCACATCCCAGTCAGGGCTGCTTCCTGGTCAGGACCACTTCCTTGTGAGGGCTACTTCCTGATGAGGGCCACTTCCTGGTGAGGCCTACTTCCTGGTGAGGAGCACTTCCTGGTAAGGGCTGCTTTCTGGTCAGGGCTGCTTCCCAGTGAAGGTTGCTTTCTGGTGAAGGCAGCTTCCTGGTGAGGGCAGTTTCCTGGTGTGGGCCACATACTGATGAAAGCTGCTTCCCATTGAGGGCTGCTTCCTGGTGAGGACCTTTTCCTGGTGAGTGCTACTTCCTGCTGAGAGCTACTTCCTGGTGAGGACCACTTCCTGGTGAGGGCTGCTTCCTGGTGAGGGCTGCTTCCTGGTGAGGGCCATGTCCTGGTGAGGGCTGCTTCCTGGTGAGGGCCACTTCCTTGTGTGTACCACTTCCTAGTGAGGGCCACTCCCTGGTGAGGACCATTTCCTGGTGAGGGTTGCTTCCCAGTGAGGGCTGCTTCCTGGTGATAGCAGCTTTCTGCTGAGGGCCATATCCTGGTGAGAGCTGCTTCCCAGTGAGGGCCACTTCCTTGTGAGGGCTACTTCCTGGTCAGGGCCACTTCCTTATGAGGGTCACTTCCTGGTAAGGGTTGCTTTCTGGTGAGGGCCACATCCTGGTGAGGGCTGCTTCCCAGTTAGGACTGCTTCCTGGTGAGGGCTACTTCCTGGTGAGGACCAGTTCCTGGTGAGGGCTGCTTCCTAGTGAGGACCACTTCCTGGTGAGGGCTGCTTCAAGATAAGAGTCACAACCTGGTAAAGGCTACTTCCCAGTGAGGACCACTTCCTGGTAAGGGCTGCTTTCCGGTGAGGCCCACCTCCTGGCTTGCTGCCTTCTTGCCGCATCCACTCCTGGTAAAGAGTGAGTGAGATCTCTTTCTAGTCTCTTCTTCTCAAGGCATTAAACCTGTCATGAGGGCTTTGCTCTCACGGCCTCACTGAAACCTAATCACCTCCCAAATGCCCCACCTCCTAATGCCATCACACTGGCAGCTCGGGCTTCACCATGTGAATTTTGGGAACATGAAAATGTAGTCCATAGCACCATGTTTGTCTGTGCCGCAGGGCTGAGCATCTCACGCCTCCAGGAGTTGTTCATATCACCTTTGCAGCCCCAGCCCAGAGCCTGGCACAGGATTCTGCTTCCTGTGAATATTTTTCCTATATAAGTGTCCTATATAAGTTACTATATAAGCGACTGTAATACCATGGCATTTATGGGACACGGATAGGCCTGAGCTAGAGCTTAGCATCCATCACTGATTATTTCCCACAGCAATGTAGGAACCTCATGGAAACGCCATGTAGCCACATCATTGAAACACACAACTTTTGGTGCCAAATATTACTGGGCTAAGATCCCTATTTCACAATTAACTGGCTGAAACTTTTAATCATTTGGCAGATCTAAACTTTTTCTGTAAGATGGATGGCTGTGGTAAATGAGGCCATGGATGTCAACTGGTTAGCCCCCAGCGGTAGCAGCAGCAGGAGTAGTAATAATAGAAGTAACAGTCAGAGTAACAGCCACAGCGTAATAGCAGAATAGCAACAGTCACAACTGTACTGTCATACTGTGGTAGTAATAATGGAATGACATCAGGAGGAATAGCAATAGTAGCATAAGCAATAATAATACTAATATTTTATTATTGCCTACACTATTAGTACTATTATGACCAATAAGTAATATTACTAGTAACTAGTAAGTATACTACTATAGGCAATTATACTTATTAGTTATAATAGTAATATAGGCAATTATACTAAGATTACTACCATGCTAATACTACACTATATATGACTATGCTGATACTACACTATATATGACTATACTGATACTACACTATATATGACTATACTGATACTACACTATATATGACTATACTGATACTACACTATATATGACTATACTGATACTACACTATATATGAC
>NW_022436960.1:5041830-5057169 GCF_009761245.1 Sapajus apella | reverse complement strand
AAGAAAGAAAAGAAAGAAAGAAAGAGAAAGAAAGAAAGAAAGAGAAAAAAGGGATGGAGGGACGGAAGGAAAGGGAAGGGAAAGGAGGAAGGAAGGAAGGAAGGAAGGAAGGAAGGAAGGAAGGAAGGAAGGAGAGAAGAGAAGTCCTACAAACTGAAATCTGAAAACACATTCATTCTCTCACAGTTCTGAAAGCCAGGATTCACGAAATCAAGGTGTCAGCAAAAATAAACTGCTCCACATCTCTTGTTGTGGATTGAATTGCAGTCTCTCAAAAATGTTGAAGTCTTGACCCCAGTACTTATAAATGTGATCTTATTTGGATATGGGCTTCTATAGGTGATCAAGTTAGAATGAGGTCATTAGAATAGATCCTAATCAGATATGATTGTGGTTCTTATAAAAGCTTAAAAATCTGGGCACAGAGACAGACATGCACAAAAAGAATGCTGTGGGAAGGCACAGGGAGAAGGTCACCTACCAGTCAAGGAATTCCAGAGGCTACTAGAGGCTTGGAGAAAGTCAGGGAACAGATTCTTCCTCATGGCCCTTAGAAAGAACCAACGCTGCCTACATTAACCTCCCTCCTGCCTTTTGGGGGCTGCCGGCAGTCCTTGACATCCCTTGGTTTGTGGACCCATCAGTCCAATCCCTGCCTTTATCTTTACATCATCTCTCACTCTGTGTCTCTGTCTCAAAGAAGGACAATTGTCAGCAGATTTAAAACCTGATCTAAATCCAAGGTAATTTTATTTTGAGATCCTTAATTATATCCGCAAGACCTATCTATAATAAAGTCACGTTCACAAATGCCAGAGTTCAGGACATGTACATAGCTTTCTTGGGGATAAAATCTACAACAATGTGTTACTATACTACTGGGAAAACATGATATAATGGTTATTAAGAAATCTGCAACGGACAGGGCGTGGTGGCTCACGCCTGTAATCCCAGCACTTTGGGAGGCTGAGGCGGGTAGATCACAAGGTAAGGAGATCAAGACCATGCTGGCTAACGCAGTGAAACCCTGTCTCTACTAAAAACACACAAAAAAATTAGTTGGGCATGGTGGCAAGGCCTGTAGTCCCAGCTACTCACTTGGGAGCCTGAGGCAGGAGAATCACTTGAACCCAGAAGGTGAAGGTTGCAGTGAGCCAAGATCGTGCCACTGCACTCCAGCCAGGCCAACACAGCCAGACTCTGTCTGGAAAAAAAAAAAAAAAAAGAAAGAGAAATCTGCAAAAGTCATATTTTATACCTTATTTTATTCTCCATGTGTGTCAGCAAGGGAGGGGGGAAAGAGCTAATGGGATGCGAAAAGCAGTAAGTGAATTCTGAGTTTATCCTCCAATCTAGCTCACCGAGAAGAAAAAGTGTAAGTTCTACTGTGTTTGATTCAGGAAAGCTTTCAGTATCTGCGTTTTTCTTCCACCTATGACTTTACTTAAAACAATAATTGGCTCTGATTTTGGGGAGACAAAAATCAGCACAACATGTGAATTTGCTAATTATTCTTCCTTGCTGTGGACATAGCCAGTTTCAGTGTTTGGTTGCATCCTAAGTATGACATGTCAGTGACAAATTAAATCAATTAGGTTGAGAGCTCCTAGAGGGTGAATAATAGACTGGGATAAGAGATTCTGGGGTTGGAGTAAAAGCTCCGCTTCTAATTAGCCGTAGGAGCTTCAGCGAGATCCGATGTTTATCTGGTCTTTCCCATCTTCATCTGTATAAAGCAGAGGTTGGCCGGGCTCATCTCTTAAGTTCCTTCCACACTATGATTCTTTGCGCACGCTTCCTTCAGAATTTGGACAAGAGTTGAATTTTTTTTCTTTTTTTTTTTTTTGCATATGATCAGTATGGAGATTTATGGAGATGCTTGCTTTTTCTACAGCTAAAGAGGGATATACACACACACATTATACACAATAGCAGCGAATGAACCTTCGCCAGGCTCACACACATTTATACAGCAACAGCAGACATAGTGACACCAGACTGCAAGTAGAGAGAGTGAGTCTGTCAATATTTACCGAGACGAAAATGGTAACGCATCCTGTTTTTCCTTCCTTCCTTCAACAAACACGTGTGGAAGCCGTGTCTCTGCCCTGTGTGCCAGGCCCTGGGTCTACCCGCTGGAGAGAGAGAGAGCCGTGAATCAGATACAGGACCTGCCCAGAGGGTGCTCTGGGTTACTCTGAGAGATGGACAGGATGACACAGCAGAGTGTCTCATGTGCTTTAGCTAAGCACCAGGTGCTGTGGGAACTTAAAAGTGCATCAGCACCGACCCCAGCTTTGGAAGCCGTGCATCCCAGCCACATTCTGATGGACCTGTAGCAGAGTGAGGTATGGTTTGCCCTATTGCTACCTTGAAGTCACAAGGCAATTTGGATTCTGCGTTGTAGTGACTTTTAAGTGGACTGCAGTGAAGTGGGAAGTGTCTAGTGCATTTCTGTTGGCTGGATTAAATCTTTCTGGATCTCTCTCAAGGAATATGACTGTCAATTAATTTCACCAGTTATCTTATTCAGCCACAGTCTAGATCAAGCCACATGAGTCCTCCGGAACACTCAGCCCAGCCGTAGAATAACGTCTGTAGCTCAGTCTTCCTGCTAGTCAAGGCCCCCTAGTCCTTGGTTGATGTTTGCAACATCACCTGGTACCATAAATCCTGATAAAACATGGCACACCAAATTTGGAGGCAGCTTTACCTATTTTAGGTGTAGGAGGTGCCACAGGTATTGCGAAATTCATCCCATTCAAACTCATCTGCAAGATTGAGTGTTTATAGGCAGGGGATGAGCCCCAGGACACTGAGTCCAGAGATTTGGGATAACACCTTGCTCTGCTGCCTGTGGCCTTTGCAAGTCTCCATTTGTAAACTGCAGTCATCAGTTCCTAGTCGGGCTGCTTTCCTGGACTAAAAATCAGAAGCAACACGGAGCCCTACGTGTGCAACCCTCTTTGTTGAGGCTAAAAGGGCTCAGTGTCAAGTACTAGCCTTGATTATGATGCCAGGAGGCCTGAGTTCTGGTCAAGGTCTTCAAGCTTCCCTTTAACTCTTTGTCTTAAATCACCAGGCCCCTACTTCCCATCAATATACATGTGAAGTCATACCTAGTTCTAGGACCTAGATGACCTTTCAGTACCCCAGGCGTAGCAGGGTATTCTGTTATCCATGTCTTTGCCAGTAAGGACTAACAGTTCCTCTGTGCAAGTGATGTGAAATCCTTTGAAAGTGTATACTCACCAGAGAAACATCACGCTGCCTCTCTGGTCTGTGCATGCCCCTGTGGCTGTAGCTGCTGATTTCTTGTGGCCAGTGCTAGACATCGAGCTGGAAGGTACACCAAATGTCCTGCAGCAAGAACAGCCCTGTTGGCACCAAGGGCACGTGCCTGGCTCAATTTGCTCTATGGTACATACACATTCCCCACTCCTTGCCAGGGCAAAGGGGCAGCCATGGGTGGAGATATCATTGTGTTTGAGACTAAGACTTAGAACTGGGGCTTTGCAGAAGTGTGCCTGGACCCTTGTTCCTCTAGAGCCCAGATGCAGCCCTTCTCCGAGACAACTTGTGGCAGTCTCATGGAGTCCCCACTGTGGAAATTGAATTTCTCTCTGAACACAGGCATTCTCCCAGATCAAGCATTTGGAGCAGACTAAGCATCTCTGACAATAAGCCCAAAGTTTCATAGCAAAGCAATTTCACTTGGTAATTTGCTCGATACTAAATGCTTTTAGTTCTTCTAAGTTCATCTCTCACTAAATTATTTTCCCAGGACCATTCATTTTTAACATAATAAAGCTAGCATGCCCGCACTATAATAGGACCTTTGCAAGGTGGTGCATATGTTACAATGCCTTATTTTCTGTCATGGAGATTTAATCAAATTCACTAAGTTGGAGGACTATAATAGAGATTTTCAATAATATATGTTAAAAGGGTTTTTATGTGATGTCTTGCAACTTGTGAATAAAATCAGAGGGAGTGTGTGTTTGGTACTTCCACTAGATGATGAATTAACTGACCCAAGGGAGCCCAGATAGTTCCTCCTTCCCCAGACCCATAAGCCCACATGGTCTACACTGGTTTATTTAATGAAGTTTCCAAATAGAGGTGCATCTTATCACAGGGTAGAAATATACATATTTCCTTGGATTCTCTGAAATCTAAACAAAGAATATGAAACAAGTATTGATTGCAAAAGGACTCCTTTAACCGTCCCCTTTGCCATTAGCAGCATCTGATAGATGTGGCTCTCTTGTTTGTTCTCATTTTGGGGGAAGCAGTATAATAACTCAATCAGGTTCAAAATGCCTATAATTTATTCCAAAGAGACTCACTTAATAATTAAGTGAATAGAAAACGGCCCGGCTCCTCCCTTTCCAACTGAAATTGTATCTGTACTCATTTTTCAGAATGACCTATTAGTTTTATATACATTATGCACCCACCTTTTTTCCCCACAACATACATATTTTTGCTCTCTGCCTCTTGTTACTGTTTTTGTCTTATCCTATATCTTAAATGTTGACCTATATCTTATATCTTAAAATGTAAAGAGGCACTTTTATCTTTAGGGAGCAGAGAGGAACGAGGAACTCTGGAGCGATCTACTGGAAAACACACAATACGTAAAGAAGGTGACAGCCTCTTCTCTCCTATCTCCTAATTCCAGGCAAATTAAATTGACCAAACTATTTTCAACAGGACAGATCAGAAATTATCAGTGTATTAAGCAAAACATTTTTGAGTTTTGACCAGACATGTACACACAATTCCATCGAATAAGTACATCTTATTTTGATGTCATGAAAATGACCTCCATCAAGATATCTGAAGCTCTCACATCACCTTTTGTTCCTTACTAAAGTGCTTTAATACCGATTTTCCACTTATATGGTCATGTAGTCACAGAATCACAGTAGACAATTCAATGTGCTGTTATTTCACTGCTTCCTTTGCAGTCATTTACTAAATACCTACTAGATTTGAACTCATGCCAAATGCCTTGCTCCGTTTACACCACATCAAAGCTGGGTTGTGACTATAAGTTCCCTGAGGGCAATGATTCTGCCTCAATCTGGTGATCTCTGAGCCACATCTGACTCTGCCTAAGAAGTGAATTAAACTCGGCGAGGCTCAGTTTTCTCTCTGTGCATTGAGATAAATAGTAATACATACACCCCCAAAAGAAAGTGGACAATAGATTAGAAATCACAGATATCATTTGAAGCAATATGCAAAGCATAAAATGGTGCTATGGATAATTACAACAGATCCAAAGACAGGGCTGTGGACCCATAAAACAGCAGTTTATGAAGAGAATCACTGAAAAAAATTGTTTATTCCATTGACAAATAGGAAATTAATTCCTAATACCAAAAAGTAGGCTGTTTTGAAAGGAGATGCTCAAACTATGGCATTAAGTCCTTGACAAACCCAGCTGGACTACATTTTAATGGTGTGTTTTTGGTAATAGGAAATAGCCCCTTTCCTCAAGAAATTTAGCATTTAGGAAAAGAGTCAGACAAGACATTCATCCCAACCAACCCAAGCTGGTACTCCTCATGCTTTTGTTCTGTCATTCAATCAATATTTATTCAAGACTTAATATGTGCTAGAATCTGGTCTTGGCTCCAGAGAAACAGTGAAAATAGGACCGTCCATGCCTTCAGCTGCTCAGACACAGAAAGTGAACAAGCAAACATATAAATAATGAAAAGTAGTTGAAACCAGGCACGGTGGTTCATGCCTGTAATTCCAGTGCTTTGGGAAGCCAAGGCAGGCAGATCACTTGAGGTCAGGAGTTCAAGACCACCCTGACCAATATGTCGAAATGTCGTCTCTACTAAAAGTACAAAAATTAGCTGGGCGTGGTGGCTTATGCCTGTAATCCCAGCTACTTGGGAGGCTGAGGCAGGAAAATCACTTGACCCTGGAAGGCAGAGGTTGTAGTGAGCCAAGATCATGCCACTGTATTCCAGCGTGGGCAACAGAGTGCAACCCCCTCTCAAAAAAAAGAAAAAAAAGTACCTGAAAGTCACAGCTAAGGGACATAAAGCTTGTGAACTAGTGATGGAGATGGACAGTGCTCAGGGGAGATTTTGATTGAGTGATCAGAAAGTTTAGATTGAGTGTTACTGAGGAGGTAACATTAACCTGAAACCTACATGGTGAGAAGGAGCTAGGCATCCAAAGATCATGGTGAGAAGAGAGTGGGGAGTTTACACTAAGCAGAGGGGTAGCGAATACCACACCGCTAGTGTGGCTGAAAGATGGGCAGGTTGGAGGAGGGAAAAGACCAGCTTGGTCACAGCTTAGTAAATAAGCAGCCACTAGTGGAAGATGGGTTGAGGAGACAGGAAGAGACTGGATGAATGAGGGCCCCTTTGGTCAGCAGTTATTGTCAAATATGTACAAACGTAATTTTGCTGGAATGATTCAGAACCAGAGTGGACAGTTCCATGGATGAGACGGAGCTTTAGCCAGACTTCACGGGGATGATAGAACATATGTATGTGAAATCGTTCATACTGCAGGCTTGTTGACTCTGCGCACATCAGATGTGTTTCAGAATTGTGCTTGACTTTCAACCACAGTAATCAGCCACTTCGATCTCCAGTCCACATTGCTGTTGACCTGGGAAGATGCTTTTTCATATTCACCCATGGAAACTTATCAAAGCTTCATACCACTCACCCCTCCAACAAGGAGTGGAGATACTTCCTGGAAGAAAAATGGTAGCTGTAATAGAAAGTTTATAGACTTTAGAATCAGCTAGCCCTGCATTCAAATCCCAAGTGCTCCTAATATGAACATGCATGATTGACTCCAACTCCTGCCAGCCTTGGCATGCTCTTTGTGAACCAGAGATAAAACTTTCCAAGCACAGCAGCTTACGCCTATATTTCCAGCACTTTGGGAGGCCTAGTTGGGCAGAAATCATGAGATTAGGAGTTCAAGACCAGCCTGGCCAGCATGGCGAAACGCTGTCTCTACTAAAAAAATATAAAAATCAGCCAGGCATAGTGGCACATGCCTGTAATCCCAGCTACTTGGGAGGCTGAGGCAGGAGAATCACTTGAACGTGGGAGGCCAAGGTTGCAGTGAGCCAAGATCATGCCACTGCACTCCAACTTGGGTGACAGAGTAGGACTCCATCAAAAAAAAAACAAAAAAACAAACAAACAAAAAAAAAACCTTTTCTATTAAAGCCAGCCTTCATCTATATACCTTCACTTGCTTAACTCTTACTCATCTTTTAAGACTGAGGCCAAAAAAACACCCCCTACCGCTCTACCTACATCCACAAATGAAGGTATCTCCCAGGTTGGGCTAAGTCTCCTTTCTAGGCTCATACAGATTCTTGGGGTTATTGCTATGGGAGGATATTATAAGGTCATTATCCAGTTGAATTTTTGGTAGCAGTAAAGTGTCTCCTCTAGCTTGATAATTTCTGGCATAGACTAGGCACTGAAAACATATATGTTCAACGGAATTAAACAAACTTATAAAATCTTGAAAGTACATACTTTCAAAAACTGTAATTTGTACTCAGATCAGTGGTCTAGGGTAAGTCAGGAGTGAAAACGCCATCATTTTGAATTGGCATCACAGATCTCGTCATTTCTTTTGAATATTGTAATATTGTAATTGTATATGTCAGTATTTTAATTATAAGAAATTTAACGTACATGAATATTTGACAATGCTTCATTTCATTAATAAAAAAAGGCACTTAGGATTAAATTGTATAGCTTGTACTTTTATTTCTCTAGAATAGATTTATAGGTAGCTGCTCTGGTTTTTCTATTATTCAGAGTTTTTAATTCATTATGTCTGTGTGTGCAAAAAAAAAATCTGTAGTAAATATCTTGTTTGATTCTATCTCCTTAATTGCATGAGATAGTTCCTGCCTGGAACTCTAGGGATTTGCTGGAAAGAAGGTGGATCTTGAGCATCATTTAATGGATTTAATGTAGTGAGGGATTTCTCAGTCTGTGAAAAAACATTCTCAGCCTTAAAGCAGGTATATGCTGCTCCTAAAATTGAGCACCTCAGCCTTAAAGCAGGTATATACTGCTCCTAAATTTGTGTGACACCCCCAGTACAGCCCCATCCAAAGCACAAGAGGTCACCTATGTTTTTGTCTTGGGGAAAGGGACAAGAGTGACTGGCTAAGTCTGGGTCCCTGGAACTGGGACTACAAACCTGAACTCCTGGCACTGCATTGCACAGTACCTTGGTCATAGTAAAAGCTTGCCCAGTATTTGTTTAAAAGAACAAAGTTCCAAAGCACTAGATGGTGGGTCCTTGAGAGCAGAGGCAGAGGTCCCTCTACTCCTCAATGCTGCCATTTCACTTCAGCGAGTGCCATGGTTTATTTTCATAAAACTGGACTCAGAAACACTGTGTCTTTTATCTGCTGCCATAACAATGCTATGTAACAAATAACCACAAACCCCAGTGGCATACAATAATAAGCAGTGAGTATTTTCTGGGGGTCTCCTGGCACTGGGCAGTTCTGAGCATGAGACTGGGCTGGTTTCTCTCGGTTGGACTTGGGTATAAATCTTTGGTCATCTTGAGGGTATAGGTCCTGGGCTGACCCCGAGATGGTCTCAGCTAGGATGGCATGGCTATACTTTGAGTGGTTTTTCTTACTCCAGCAGGCTAACCTGGACGTGTTCTCCTGGCAATAGTAGGAAGAGGAAGAAAGTCTGCAAAGCCTACACCTGAACTGGTGCATCTTCGCTTCTGCCATATTCTAAGGGCAAATCACAGGCAGGCCCAACTTTGATCAAGGGAGTGGGAAGCAGACTCCACCTCATGCTGGGGGGAGATGGAAGGTCAAGCTGAAGAGGCATGGAATCAAGAAGGGTGCAGCTCACGGGCATTTTTGCAATCTGCCACAGTCACAAAGGAAAGCTTAGTTTGTATTTTTCCATTTCCTCTTTCAAAGAACGCAGAAAGGTTTGTGAAACATTTTAAAGAGTTTTCATACAAATGGCTGAGAGAAATTCAGCATTAAGCCTCAGCTATCTAGAAAATTTAAGATGTGAAACTTATTTTTTTTAATATAACCAATGGAATGCATGTTTACTGTATCAAATTTGAAAATTCCTAAAAGGCACGAAAAAGGAAAAGTCACCCAATTCCCAATTCTCAGAGATAATACTGCTAACATTTTTTTTAATCATGAAGATTTTCAAATGTGCAGAAAAGTACCCAAGGGCACTTTGCCCAGCTTTAACAGTTATGGGAAATTTGTCATTCTTGCTTCATTCCTCCTCTTCCCATTTTTTTCTTATGTTGGAATATTCTAAAGCACTTCTCAGCTATCATTTCATTTATCTACCATACTTCTTCGGCATGCATTTCTAACAGTAAGGAGCAAACATACACACTCACAAACTCACAGAATAGTGCCACAGTTACACAGTATTAACAACAATTCCTTAATATCATGGACCAGCTAGTTCAGGCAATATATAATTCCTGTTTAGTTTTCTCCATTGTCTCAAAAATATATATACTTTTTCCAGTAGGTTTGTTTGAATAAAGTGTCAAGCAAAATTCACACATTGAATTTGTATTGTTATTATCTTGGCATAAACAATAATAATTTATCCTTAGGAAACTTTAGGTTGGCTAAAGTTTGGCTGATCAGGCTGGGCTCAGCTGTGACTCTGTTTGGGTTGTGACACTTGGGGTGGTTCTGCTGCTCCATGGAAGCCCACTGTCAGTTGTGGGTGGAGGGGGGCTGATCTAGAGAGGACATGTTTGAATCATCTAGAGCTGAACGGAACAGAGCACCAGAATCCATCCATTTACAGAGTGGCATTACAGAGAGAAATCATTCACTAGGTCTCAGATTGCTCTTTCTGAACAACTGATTGGAATGGTGCTCACGTGGCAAGGCGTTGTGAAGACAGAGGACGGCATAGATGTGACAGTGCCCAGGACATAGTAGCTGAGTCTCTCCTTTGTTTGAAGCAGGGTTTAGGAGATATTGCTGGAGTTCTGGGTTTTCCAGTCCCTTTGTATCAACGCACAGGGTGGTCCTTTGGTGGAACGTGGAGGACCCATGCGAACATCATTCTCAGCCTTGGTGATCTCACAGATGAGTCTTCTGGGGACTCTCCTATCTCACCACTCTCACTCGCAGGCTGCTCTCCAGGTTTTGAGCCCCAGAGGGTTAGATACTCTGTCTAAAATGGCTTTTCTTCTCAGAACAGAGCATATATTTCACAGAGCAAGGTCCAAGCTCAAGCTGATGCAAGGAAATGCCCCTAAGGAACAGCTCTTGGGTGGCTCCTGAGACTTCCCCTTGCAGCCCAGATTTGCTCCCCTAGCTGATGAGATGTGCCTGAGGAAGTTTATGCGTGAGCACAGTTTATGAGTCTAATGAGCAAAAGAAGGCAAAGGCACCTCCTGCCAGCTCCCTGCCTTCCTGGCATCCTAAGGGTATAAACACTCACCCCCCGGCAGGCACGTAGGCACTGCCTCTCTGTCCATACCTTTGACAGTCCTGACATTCTTTGTGGAATTGCCAAAGAATGTCGCTTTGCAATTAGCTCTGTTGGCAGGGCCGGCATCCCAGGCTTCTGTGCTTGCCTATTCTTGGCAGCCAGGAGCTTCCCCAGGTTAGAATGAAGCACCAGGAGCCCTAGATCACAGAAGTTTACTGAGCTGAGGAGGGGAGTGGACCCATGGGCAGTAGATGGTTTGATCCTTCGGTGACAAAAGCTGCTCCACAGTATGGTAATCTCCTGCTTAACAAGGAATTCAAAAACTGAATTTCCTTTTGTATCTCATAATCTTCTTTAAGTAGGCTCATAGGAGACTCAACTAATCTATTTGTTTACTACAAAATGTGTTGAGTATCCTTTTGCAAGGCATGGGACTAAGATACTGAAACAATCCCTTACTCCGCCCCCCGAGAGCCCCCGATCTGTAGCAAGTGGTAGACATCATCCATTTCTTTGTTTTTATTTTTTTTTTTGAGACGGAGTTTCGCTCTTGTTACCCAGGCTGGAGTGCAATGGCGTGATCTCGGCTCACTGCCACCTCCGCCTCCTGGGTTCAGGCAATTCTGACATCATCCATTTCTACAGAGTACAATAACAAAGAATAACAAAGGGCGGGGGTGTCTCTCTGCAAAAGTCCTTTGGGAACAGAGAGGAGGGACACCTAACCTGAAATGGAAGGCACAGAAATGGCAAACCAGTAGGAAGAGGAAAATCCTCACTTGAATTTTAAGAATGAAGAAAAGTTATCCAAGCAAAGAATGGAGGGCATAGCAGGTCAGTTGAGAGAGAGAGAAGAGCATATATATAGACTTGGAGCCATGCATAAGGGATGTCATTCTTTCCTGAGCTCATGAAGTTCATGAAGGGAGCATGAAGTGGGAGGGAAGTTTCAAATGATTACTCTGGGATGTAAGATAAGGGTAGTCTAAGAGGGACTTTCTACTTCATATCAAATTGGGACTCTTCTGCTGTGGATAATGAGTCTACACAACAGAGAAAGAAACCAGATTTTTCATTTAAAGTGGGTTTTCCCATTTAATAAGTGAGAAAATGGAAACTCATAGAGCTTATGTGACTTCTAATGTCAAGTTGATATTAAGTGCAAAAGCCAGGATTTGAATATGGATTACCTCAAACGGGAAAGATTAGGTAGGCAGAACCTCATACAAAAGATTAAATACAACTGAGTAACCACCGAGTGACGGAGAAAAGATCAAATTCGTTCATCAGCAATAAGACAGAAATTTAAACAATGAGCAACTATTTTAAGCCTATGAAATTAACAAGTAAAATGATAGGTTTCAATGAAACAAACATTCTTGTGCATTAGTGATGGCAATATACTAGGTGTCACCCTTCTGGAAAGCAATTTGGCAAATGTGTTAAGAGTCTTAAATATATTTATTCTTTGATTCTCAAAGAAATCATCTGAAATGAGAGAAAAAAAGAAAATCACAATCTGTGCATAGAAGCCTCATGACAATGTGATTTAGAGCATAAAGTTGGAAATGAAATATTTTTAAATTGAAGATAGTTGAAGAAAACTTTTCACATCTGCAGAATAAAACATTTTCCAACTAACTTTGGGTGTGAAGAGTTTTAATAAAATGATATGGCAGTAGACATGTATAATATAGGTGGCCAGTGCAGGTTATAAAATTAAATTTAAAAGAAATCCCAAGTTGACTTAGGGTGAGTTGGTACTGGCAATAAGACATTTAAAATCATCTATTTAAAAACAGAGATAACAATATTATAGTCAATAGTGGAGCAAACTAAATTTGATTGGCAATTTATCTTGAAAAAATAAAAATATTATTATGAAAATAAATGTCTTATGCCCTAGAGATACATGTTTACACGCACATATAGTTTTTAATTATAAATCTCTATACATTTTTAAGCAAGCAAAGAGTAAACATGGTGATTTTTTTTGTAATTATTTAATTATAGAATTGATTAATAGCATGATACTACAAGCTTTATATGATATTTCACTTTTGTAAACTGTTCATAAAGAAGGTCTTTTTTTTTTTGGCAAGAATATTCAAGATTTGTATTAATTTTCCCAGGGATCTTTCAATTCTTTTTTATTCAAACCTTGTTCATTGGAAGCATGCATCATTATTTATTCAGCAGGTGTCTATGGAGTGCCTATTGTGAATCAGGCATTTTTCAATGACCTGCGGTGGAGGAGTAATGGCAACAGTAACAACAACAGCAAACAGACCAAGCGTCAGGCTCACTAACATTCTAGAAGGGAAAGAAAGACATTCACTTATTGAATAAATATTGCTAGAACAGCTACATCTACTGTATTCCATAGCACACTGCTAGGTGCTTGGAATTCATCAGAGAACAAAAAAGACAAAGATCTTGGCTGCCATGAAACATACATTCTAACAGGGACAAACATATACATAAATAGAATCGAATGTATGGTGACAGTAACCCTGGAGAAAAATATAGGATGGTAATGATGGGAGTGGCTGCAGGCTGCAGCAGGGAGGCAAGGCTGGGGCTGCACACTCTATAGAGCCAGTGGGAGCCCTGCCTCTTCTGAGTTGGGGCGGGACCTCCTTTGGAACAGCTGCACACACCCAAACCACAGCTGGAGACCCAGGACCCCTGCTCTAAGGAGCAGGCAGGAGCCCTGCCCTCCTGGGGGCAGGGCTATAGCCACACAAACTGTGGCCGTGGATCCAAGCCTCCCTGTGCTCCTGGGGTGGGGGGGCAGGATCTGCCCTACTGGGTGCAGCTGCAGACCTGGGCCTCCAGCTCAAAGGAGCAGACAGGAGCCCGGGATAAGTGGGAGTCCGGCTCCTTCTGAGTTGGTGGTGCAGGAGCTCCTGGGTGCAACTGCAGCTGCCCTCCCAGGAGCAGAACCCTAGTGTCTTTGTAATCTACACCCTTGGGAGCCCCAGGAAGGACCCTCCCACCTATCGCTGCAGGCTTGGGGGTCTGCTCCCACTGCCTGGCCTCTCTCTGCTCAGCATGCCTGCTCTGATCTTGGAGGAGGGGTTGAGGCCACGCCCCAGGGGCCATGAATGGCAGCTGGAGGCAGATTGGTTCTTGGGTGGAAGGGGACTGCTCCTGAAGGCTGGGTGCTGGGCTGCCAGTCCTGGTGACCAGAGCAGAGACTTGTGGTGTCTCTTCCAGGCCTGCCCATGGCCACCTATGGACCAAACAGCAAGCACTTCTTCCCCTCTGGGATCCATAGAAGGCCCAGGCTCAGTCAGAGGGTGGGAGAGGACGGCCAGAGAAGAAAGACTGTAGAGAGAAAATGAGATGGCCCGTTGCAGAGAGAAACACTCTCTGCTGATAGCTGGAGATGAGGGGACAACCAGATGCAGAGAGGAGGTACATTGTCTGCTGAGAGCTACAGAGGCAACCTGCTGGCGGAAAGGAGTCACCCTCTCCAGGGCCTCCTCTCTGCTGAGAATTGAATACTCCATGGATGACCTGCCTACAGAGAGGAGCTATCCACTACAGGTCTCCTCTGAGCTGTTGCAACACTCAGTAAAGCTCATCTTTGTCTTGTTCACTCTTCAATTGTCTGCATACCTCATTCTTCTTGGATGCAGGACACGAACTGGGCAAAGGCGCCACGGCCACAGAGGTTTCCAGCCAGAAAATCAACATCCCACAGATCTTGTAACAGTAAGTCTGTGATGAGACTATTGACTTACCTCTCCCCCCAAGATACCTATTAATCAGTGTCTTTAGAGGTAATTTAAGCCATTCTTCCAACAGTTTTGTCAACTTTATGAAATCCCACCTCTTTTGCAAGACTTGCAGATTTGCTTCACAAGTGGCATCTCTTTTTCATTTAATTGAGAAATTCAGAAAGAATCTCTGGTGAATCAGTAGAAGATTGACCAACAAGGAGGGGGACTGGTCACTGTCCAGCTCTTAAATAAGGAGGCATATTTGAATAATGTCACATTTTGATAAAATATTACAAATATAACATTTGTAACACTACAAATGAAAATAAACATTTTCATTTTAGTGATGATCTTGCATCCCCAGGGCACCTAGGGGGCATGGGAAATGACATTATGAATATCTCTATAGTATGCATGTAGGTGCAAGAATTCAAGCATGCCTGTGTAAATCATTACCATGTAGCTCACCAATGGGAAGGCAGGAAAATCGTACTCCAGGTAGCTTTGGTTTCTTACCATAAATGCATCACATATCTTTGAGATATTCATTGGTAAACAAATGACAGAAGTCTCATTATTCTCCTAGGGAAGCTCTCCAAAACCCACTGGCTTCCTTCAGGAAGTCTCAACGTTAGTGAAGATAGGCTTTCTAACCTTCTTAAAGGAAATTTCAAAAAATGAAAAGGCCGCTATTACCAAACTATGGTAATATGTAAGTTTTATCTTCAAAGGAATCCTGTTCAATTCATGAAGTAGAGGAGCAAATCCAAAGACCTCTTTTTCTTGGGGTTTAAATACTTTTAAATAGGATGGGTCCGTTTTCCACTCATCTTCCAGTTGGAGATTTGGAAGTTTCCATTTGGCATCAGAAGATTGTTTTGCAACACTGTATTATTTTTAAAGGTGTGTATTTCTCCTTTAGGGATTGAGAGTGGAAACATTTATTTAGTCTTAATTGGAATCATAGAATATTAAGGGAAATTAGAATAACCTGAAACCTTGTCATTTTCGTATTTAAGGGCACTGTAAAATTAACAATACTTTATGCAACTGCAAGCTTGCTTTCTTTTCTTTCTTTCTCTATTTTTCTTTCTTTCTTTCTTTCTTTCTTTCTTTTTTCTTTCTTTCTT